>NC_090737.1:6390075-6395075 GCF_036898095.1 Palaemon carinicauda
CTCTAACCAATCAGCGAGCAGGAAACTTTTCCGAGCTAAAGGGGCACCCCTGCGAGTCGGTGCAAATCTGCCTCACTAAAAAGAATTGGACTATAATCATTGTATCCAAATTTTATTATGATACTGAAAACTGTAATATTGATAAAGTAAGTCCCACCATATATTGGTAGTACAAAGATGGTAAATAAAGACTCTGCAACCATTACTTAGAGTTGCATTTTCTTTTGCCTCGCAGGAAAGTCTTAGGAACCTGTGAAGAAGAACGATTTTGCTTCAACGAATGGCAAAAAGATGGTAGGGGAAAGGGAAAATAAAAATCAGCCTTAAAGGAAAGGGTGTGCTGATGGATGATGAGTCAGAATGCGGCTCGTAAGAAAGGAAATCTCTCTCTCTCTCTCTCTCTCTCTAAAACTGAATGCTTAGTTATTTGATCTCTCTCTCTCTCTCTCTCTCTCTCTCTCTCTCTCTCTCTCTCATTGAATGATTAGTTATTTGATCTCTCTCTCTCTCTCTCTCCTCTCTCTCTCTCTCTCTCTCTGAATGTTTAGTTATTTGAGCTCTCTCTCTCTCTCTCTCTCTCTCTCTCTCTCTCTAAAACTGAATGCTTAGTTATTTGATCTCTCTCTCTCTCTCTCTCTCATTGAATGATTAGTTATTTGATCTCTCTCTCTCTCTCTCTCTCTCTCTGAATGTTTAGTTATTTAAGCTCTCTCTCTCTCTCTCTCTCTCTCTCTCTCTCTCTCTCTCTCTCTCTCTAAAACTGAATGCTTAGTTATTTGATCTCTCTCTCTCTCTCTCTCTCTCTCTCTCTCATTGAATGATTAGTTATTTGATCTCTCTCTCTCTCTCTCTCTCTCTCTCTCTCATTGAATGATTAGTTATTTGATCTCTCTCTCTCTCTCTCTCTCTCTCTCTCTCTCTCTCTGAATGTTTAGTTATTTGAGCTCTCTCTCTCTCTCTCTCTCTCTCTCTCTCTCTCTCTCTCTCTCTCTCTCTAAAACTGAATGCTTAGTTATTTGATCTCTCTCTCTCTCTCTCCTCTCTCTCTCTCTCTCTCTCTCTCATTGAATGATTAGTTATTTGATCTCTCTCTCTCTCTCTCTCTCTGAATGTTTAGTTATTTGAGCTCTCTCTCTCTCTCTCTCTCTCTCTCTCTCTCTCTCTCTCTAAACTGAATGCTTAGTTATTTGATCTCTCTCTCTCTGTCTCTCTCTCATTGAATGATTAGTTATTTGATCTCTCTCTCTCTCTCTCTCTCTCTCTCTCTGAATGTTTAGTTATTTAAGCTCTCTCTCTCTCTCTCTCTCTCTCTCTCTCCTCTCTCTCTCTCTCTCTCTCTCTCTCTCTCTCTCTCTAAAACTGAATGCTTAGTTATTTGATCTCTCTCTCTCTCTCTCTCTCTCTCTCTCTCTCTCTCTCTCTCTCTCTCTCTCTCTCATTGAATGATTAGTTATTTGATCTCTCTCTCTCTCTCTCTCTCTCTCTCTCTCTCATTGAATGATTAGTTATTTGATCTCTCTCTCTCTCTCTCTCTCTCTCCTCTCTCTCTCTCTCTCTCTCATTGAATGATTAGTTATTTGATCTCTCTCTCTCTCTCTCTCTAACTGAATGCTTAGTTATTTGACCTCTCTCTCTCTCTCTCTCTCTCTCTCTCTCTCTCTCCTCTCTCTCTCTCTCTCCTCACTGAATGCTTAGTTATTTGACCTCTCTCTCTCTCTCTCTCTCTCTCTCTCTCTCTATCTCTCTCTCTCTCTCTCATAGTTAGTTGCCCTAATGGTATAAATAAATATTTCATGTTATTTTACGTATACCTAATAAACATTAGCGGGATTAATCACAAATGTTATAGCTCTGAAATTAATAATGAAGAGTAAAAGATGATTTTCTGACATATCTACAATGAAGAGAGTTATTTTAGATATGCAAACCATCCATTATCAATTTATTTCATAATTCTGAGACTTACACTAATATTTTAAAATATATATGTAATCTTTTTTATATTTAGAGTATGTCTGCACTTTAATTTTCTATTAGAGCAGCCAATAACATTATTGTTTCTTTTTACCTTTCAGTAATGTTCCCAGCTGACTGCGTAATGTCTAATCTACGGAAATAAGGTAAATAACAGTAATGTTTCTTCAAAAATTATGTCATAAGATAATTCACATGGTCACGTAAAACTTGCAGGGTTGTGGGTGGCCGATATGGTACGTCACTGACTCCTGAACGCCAGACTGGGGTTCGAGTCCCGCTCAAATTCGTTAGTTTCTTTGGACGTTGCAACCTTACCATCCTTGTGAGCTAAGGAGGGTGGGTTTGGGGGAGCCTATAGGTCTATCTGCTGAGTTATCAGCAGCCATTGCCTGGCCCTCCTGGTCCTAGCTTGAGTGGAGAGGGAATTGGGAGCTGATCATATGTATATATTGTCAGTCTCTAGGGCATTATCCTGCTCGATAGGGCAATGTCCCTGTTCCTTGCCCCTGCCATTCATGAGCGGTCTTTAAACCTTTTCATAGTGAGTGCCAGGCTGGGGTTCGAATCCCGCTCAAACTCGTTAGTTTCTTGGGTCGCTGCAAACTCACCATCCCTGTGAGCTAAGAATGCGGGTGTTTGGGGGAACCTATAGGTCTATCTGCTAAGTTATTAGCAGCCATTGCCAGGACCTCCCTGGTCCTAGCTTGGATGGAGAGGGGCCTTGGGCTCTGATCATTTGAATATATGATCAGTCTCTAGGGCATTGCCCTCTTAGGGCAATCGTCACTTTCCCTTGCTTCTGCCATTCATGAGCGGCCTTTAAACCTTTAAACTGTGCATGAACTAACCTACAGTGGGTATTGAAAATACAAGAAAAGATAATCTCTCAGATTTCGAGATACGAGTATGTTAGAAGACAACATAGTGGGTATTGAAAATACAAGAAAGAAACTCTCTTAGATTTCGAGTAACGAAACTCTCTTAGATTTTGAGTATGCTAGAAGACTCAACATAGTGGGTATTGAAAATAAAAGAAAGAAACTCTTAGATTCCGAGTATGTTAGAAGACTCAGCATAGTGGATATTGAAAATATAAGAAAGAAACTCTCTTAGATTTTGAGTATGCTAGAAGACTTGACATAGTGGGTATTGAAAATACAAGAAAGAAACTCTCTTAGATTTCGAGTAACGAAACTCTCTTAGATTTTGAGTATGCTAGAAGACTTAACATAGTGGGTATTGAAAATACAAGAAAGAAACTCTCTTAGATTTCGAGTAAAGAAACTCTTAGATTTTGAGTATGCTAGAAGACTCAACATAGTGGGTATTGAAAATAAAAGAAAGAAACTCTTAGATTCCGAGTATGTTAGAAGACTCAACATAGTGGATATTGAAAATACAAGAAAGAAACTCTCTTAGATTTCGAGTAAAGAAACTCTCTTAGATTTCGAGTATGGTAGAAGACTTAACATAGTGGGTATTGAATATACAAGAAAAGATTATCTCTTAGATTTCGAGTATGCTAGAAGACTCAACATAGTGGGTATTGAAAATACAAGAAAGAAACGCTCTTAGATTTCGAGTATGCTAGAAGACTTAACATAGTGGGTATTGAAAATACAAGAAAGAAACTCTCTTAGATTTCGAGTAAAGAAACTCTCTTAGATTTCGAGTATGCTAGAAGACTTAACATAGTGGGTATTGAATATACAAGAAAAGATTATCTCTTAGATTTCGAGTATGCTAGAAGACTCAACATAGTGGGTATTGAAAATACAAGAAAGAAACGCTCTTAGATTTCGAGTATGCTAGAAGACTTAACATAGTGGGTATTGAAAATACAAGAAAGAAATTCTCTTAGATTTCGAGTAAAGAAACTCTCTTAGATTTCGAGTATGCTAGAAGACTTAACATAGTGGGTATTGAATATACAAGAAAAGATTATCTCTTAGATTTCGAGTATGCTAGAAGACTCAACATAGTGAGTATTGAAAATACAAGAAAGAAACTCTCTTAGATTTCGAGTAAAGAAACTCTCTTAGATTTCGAGTATGCTAGAAGACTTAACATAGTGGGTATTGAATATACAAGAAAAGATTATCTCTTAGATTTCGAGTATGCTAGAAGACTCAACATAGTGAGTATTGAAAATACAAGAAAGAAACTCTCTTAGATTTCGAGTAAAGAAACTCTCTTAGATTTCGAGTATGCTAGAAGACTCAACATGGTAGGTATTAAAAATACAAGAAAGAAACTCTTAGATTCCGAGTATGTTAGAAGACTCAACATAGTGGATATTGAAAATATAAGAAAGAAACTCTCTTAGATTTCGAGTATGCTAGAAGACTTAACATAGTGGGTATTGAATAAACAAGAAAAGATTATCTCTTAGATTTCGAATATGCTAGAAGACTTAACATAGTGGATATTGAAAATACAAGAAAGAAACTCTCTTAGATTTCGAGTATGCTAGAAGACTTAACATAGTGGATATTGAAAATTCAAGAAAGAAACTCTCTTAGATTTCGAGTATGCTAGAAGACTTAACATAGTGGATATTGAAAATTCAAGAAAGAAACTCTCTTAGATTTCGAGTATGCTAGAAGACTTAACATAGTGGGTATTGAAAATTCAAGAAAGAAACTCTCTTAGATTTCGAGTATGCTAGAAGACTTAACATAGTGGGTATTGGAAATTCAAGAAAGAAACTCTCTTAGATTTCGAGTATGCTAGAAGACTTAACATAGTGGGTATTGAATATACAAGAAAAAATCATCTCTTAGATTTCGAGTATGCTAGAAGACAAAAGGGGAGCAATCGCTTATTTTTTTTTTCTTATTACGAGGAGTATTTTCCTCTGTTGAAGGGCAAATATATTCTGACAGTGTCCCAGAGGCTCCTGAAGGTAATCTGGGCTTATGTTTGGGTGCGATCACACATCTAGGTACGCCTGAAGGAGCCGTTAGCCAAGGCAATCACTTGGGGATTATAGAGAATACTCTCTCTCTCTCTCTCTCTCTCTC
>NC_090737.1:6400075-6407575 GCF_036898095.1 Palaemon carinicauda
GGTTATAGCATCTTGCTTTTCCAACTAGGGCTGTAGCTTGGCTAATAATAATAATAATAATAATAATAATGATAATAATAATAATATGATCAGTACCCAAGCCCACCTCTCCACCCAAGCTAGGACTAAGGAGGGCCAGGCAATGGCTGCTGATAACTCAGAAGATAGACCTATAGACTCCCCCAAACTTCCCATCCTTAGCTCACAAGGATAGTGAGGTTGCAGCGACCAAATAAACTAACGAGTTTGAGCGGGACTCGAAGCCCAGTCTGGCAATCACCAGGCCACCACAAGTGTTACAGTTAGACTAGATAGATTTAACATCAAAACAATGATTTTTATTATTAAATATTTATGACTAATAATTTAAAAAAATACAGTAGAACAAATTCTCTCTCTCTCTCTCTCTCTCTCTCTCTCTCTCTCTCTCTCTCTCTCTCTCTCTCTCTCTCTCTCTCTCTCTCCAGTTATCTTATACAATCTAGATCAAAATTACCGTCAAAAATGAAAAGTAAATAAAAAGTTAATCATACTCATTGAAATTGAATATCAACGCATGACAGAACTTTGCAAAATGAACGGCAGGGCATTTCACTTATCAAATTGGGGGGGGGGAAAAAAAATCAATCAATTATGGGCGAAATGAGTTACATATCACAAGATATCAAAAACATTTGTTGATGGAATCGTCAATGTTGTGGACATTTTCCTTAAAACTGTAAGACATGAAAACTGGGTTATGGTGGCCGAGGTGGTAACGTTCCTGACCTGGGAACGCCAGACTGGGGTTCGAGTACCGCTCAGACTCGTTAGTTTCTTTGGTCGCTGCAACCACACCATCCTTGTGAGCTAAGAATGGGGGGTTTAGGGGAGCTTATAGGTCTATCTGCTGAGTCATCAACAGCCATTGCCTAGCCCTCCTTGGTCTTAGCTTGGATGGAGAGGACGCTTGGGCAGCTCATAGGTCTGTCTGCTGAGTCATCAACAGCCATTGCCTGTCCCTCCTTGGTCCTAGCTTGGATGGAGAGGACGCTTGGGCAGCTCATAGGTCTGTCTGCTGAGTCATCAACAGCCATTGCCTGTTCCTCCTTGGTCCTAGCTTGGATGGAGAGGACGCTTGGGCAGCTCATAGGTCTATCTGCTGAGTCATCAACAGCCAATGCCTGGCCCTCCTTGGTCCTAACTTGGGTGGAGAGGACGCTTGGGCGCTGATCATATGTATATTTAGTCAGTCTCCAAGGCATTGTTCTCCTCGATATTGCAATGGCACTGTCCCTTGACTGTGCCAGGAAACCTTTCCCGAGCTTAAAGGGCACCATTGCGAGTCTGTGTAAATCTGCCTTACTAAAAAGAATTGACTATAGAAGTTTCCTTGAAATCACGAATAAAGTGGCCTTTAAACCTTTAAACTGGGGAAAGGATTTAAAATAGTGTCTAAGTCGAATGCTAGTATATTTAGAATGGTTGCAAGGTGAAATGGAAGTTTTTCTGTCTTATCTATGAGTAGCAAATGGAAGTTTTTCTGTCTTTTTTTCTGTCTTATCTATGAGTAGCAAATGGAAGTTTTTCTGTCTTATCTATGAGTAGCAAATGGAAGTTTTTCTATCTTATCTATGAGTAGCAAATGGAAGTTTTTCTATCTTATCTATGAGTAGCAAATGGAAGTTTTTCTATCTTATCTATGAGTAGCAAATGGAAGTTTTTCTGTCTTATCTATGAGTAGCAAATGGAAGTTTTTCTGTCTTATCTATGAGTAGCAAATGGAAGTTTTTCTGTCTTATCTATGAGTCGCAAATGGAAGTTTTTCTATCTTATCTATGAGTAGCAAATGGAAGTTTTTCTCTCTTATCTATGAGTAGCAAATGGAAGTTTTTCTCTCTTATCTATGAGTAGCAAATGGAAGTTTTTCTCTCTTATCTATGAGTAGCAAATGGAAGTTTTTCTCTCTTATCTATGAGTAGCAAATGGAAGTTTTTCTGTCTTATCTATGAGTAGCAAATGGAAGTTTTTCTCTCTTATCTATGAGTAGCAAATGGAAGTTTTTCTATCTTATCTATGAGTAGCAAATGGAAGTTTTTCTGTCTTATCTATGAGTAGCAAATGGAAGTTTTTCTATCTTATCTATGAGTAGCAAATGGAAGTTTTTCTCTCTTATCTATGAGTAGCAAATGGAAGTTTTTCTCTCTTATCTATGAGTAGCAAATGGAAGTTTTTCTCTCTTATCTATGAGTAGCAATTGGAAGTTTTTCTGTCTTATCTATGAGTAGTAAATGGAAGTTTTTCTGTTTTATCTATGAGTAGCAAATGGAAGTTTTTCTGTCTTTTTCTCTGTCTTATCTATGAGTAGCAAATGGAAGTTTTTCTCTCTTATCTATGAGTAGCAAATGGAAGTTTTTCTGTTTTATCTATGAGTAGCAAATGGAAGTTTTTCTGTCTTTTTCTCTGTCTTATCTATGAGTAGCAAATGGAAGTTTTTCTCTCTTATCTATGAGTAGCAAATGGAAGTTTTTCTCTCTTATCTATGAGTAGCAAATGGAAGTTTTTCTGTTTTATCTATGAGTAGCAAATGGAAGTTTTTCTGTCTTTTTCTCTGTCTTATCTATGAGTAGCAAATGGAAGTTTTTCTCTCTTATCTATGAGTAGCAAATGGAAGTTTTTCTATCTTATCTATGAGTAGCAAATGGAAGTTTTTCAGTCTTATCTATGAGTAGCAAATGGAAGTTTTTCTGTCTTATCTATGAGTAGCAAATGGAAGTTTTTCTATCTTATCTATGAGTAGCAAATGGAAGTTTTTCTATCTTATCTATGAGTAGCAAATGGAAGTTTTCTCTCTTATCTATGAGTAGCAAATGGAAGTTTTTCTCTCTTATCTATGAGTAGCAAATGGAAGTTTTTCTGTCTTATCTATGAGTAGCAAATGGAAGTTTTTCTCTTATCTATGTGTAGCAAATGGAAGTTTTTCTGTCTTATCTATGAGTAGCAAATGGAAGTGTTTCTGTTTTATCTATGAGTAGCAAATGGAAGTTTTTCTGTCTTTTTCTCTGTCTTATCTATGAGTAGCAAATGGAAGTTTTTCTCTCTTATCTATGAGTAGCAAATGGAAGTTTTTCTCTCTTATCTATGAGTAGCAAATGGAAGTTTTTCTCTCTTATCTATGAGTAGCAAATGGAAGTTTTTCTCTCTTATCTATGAGTAGAAAATGGAAGATTTTCTCTCTTATATATGAGTAGCAAATGGAAGTTTTTCTGTTTTATCTATGAGTAGCAAATGGAAGTTTTTCTGTCTTTTTTTCTGTCTTATCTATGAGTAGCAAATGGAAGTTTTTCTGTCTTATCTATGAGTAGCAAATGGAAGTTTTTCTGTCTTATCTATGAGTAGCAAATGGAAGTTTTTCTCTCTTATCTATGAGTAGCAAATGGAAGTTTTTCTCTCTTATCTATGAGTAGCAAATGGAAGTTTTTCTGTCTTATCTATGAGTAGCAAATGGAAGTTTTTCTGTCTTATCTATGAGTAGCAAATGGAAGTTTTTCTCTTATCTATGAGTAGCAAATGGAAGTTTTTCTGTCTTATCTATGAGTAGCAAATGGAAGTTTTTCTGTTTTATCTATGAGTAGCAAATGGAAGTTTTTCTGTCTTTTTCTCTGTCTTATCTATGAGTAGCAAATGGAAGTTTTTCTCTCTTATCTATGAGTAGCAAATGGAAGTTTTTCTGTCTTATCTATGAGTAGCAAATGGAAGTTTTTCTCTCTTATCTATGAGTAGCAAATGGAAGTTTTTCTCTCTTATCTATGAGTAGCAAATGGAAGTTTTTCTCTCTTATCTATGAGTAGCAAATGGAAGTTTTTCTGTCTTATCTATGAGTAGCAAATGGAAGTTTTTCTGTCTTATCTATGAGTAGCAAATGGAAGTTTTTCTCTCTTATCTATGAGTAGCAAATGGAAGTTTTTCTGTCTTATCTATGAGTAGCAAATGGAAGTTTTTCAGTCTTATCTATGTGTAGCAAATGGAAGTTTTTCTCTCTTATCTATGAGTAGCAAATGGAAGTTTTTCAGTCTTATCTATGTGTAGCAAATGGAAGTTTTTCTCTCTTATCTATGAGTAGCAAATGGAAGTTTTTCTATCTTATCTATGAGTAGCAAATGGAAGTTTTTCTGTCTTATCTATGAGTAGCAAATGGAAGTTTTTCTCTCTTATCTATGAGTAGCAAATGGAAGTTTTTCTGTCTTATCTATGAGTAGCAAATGGAAGTTTTTCTGTCTTATCTATGAGTAGCAAATGGAAGATTTTCTGTTTTATCTATGAGTAGCAAATGGAAGTTTTTCTGTCTTTTTCTCTGTCTTATCTATGAGTAGCAAATGGAAGTTTTTCTCTCTTATCTATGAGTAGCAAATGGAAGTTTTTCTCTCTTATCTATGAGTAGCAAATGGAAGTTTTTCTGTCTTTTTTTCTGTCTTATCTATGAGTAGCAAATGGAAGTTTTTCTGTCTTATCTATGAGTAGCAAATGGAAGTTTTTCTGTCTTATCTATGAGTAGCAAATGGAAGTTTTTCTCTCTTATCTATGAGTAGCAAATGGAAGTTTTTCTGTCTTATCTATGAGTAGCAAATGGAAGTTTTTCTCTCTTATCTATGAGTAGCAAATGGAAGTTTTTCTCTCTTATCTATGAGTAGCAAATGGAAGTTTTTCTGTCTTATCTATGAGTAGCAAATGGAAGTTTTTCTCTCTTATCTATGAGTAGCAAATGGAAGTTTTTCTCTCTTATCTATGAGTAGCAAATGGAAGTTTTTCTCTCTTATCTATGAGTAGCAAATGGAAGTTTTTCTGTCTTATCTATGAGTAGCAAATGGAAGTTTTTCTCTCTTATCTATGAGTAGCAAATGGAAGTTTTTCTCTCTTATCTATGAGTAGCAATTGGAAGTTTTTCTGTCTTATCTATGAGTAGCAAATGGAAGTTTTTCTCTCTTATCTATGAGTAGCAAATGGAAGTTTTTCTCTCTTATCTATGAGTAGCAAATGGAAGTTTTTCTGTCTTTTTTCTGTCTTATCTATGAGTAGCAAATGGAAGTTTTTCTGTCTTATCTATGAGTAGCAAATGGAAGTTTTTCTGTCTTATCTATGAGTAGCAAATGGAAGTTTTTCTCTCTTATCTATGAGTAGCAAATGGAAGTTTTTCTGTCTTATCTATGAGTAGCAAATGGAAGTTTTTCTCTTATCTATGAGTAGCAAATGGAAGTTTTTCTGTCTTATCTATGAGTAGTAAATGGAAGTTTTTCTGTTTTATCTATGAGTAGCAAATGGAAGTTTTTCTGTCTTTTTCTCTGTCTTATCTATGAGTAGCAAATGGAAGTTTTTCTGTCTTATCTATGAGTAGCAAATGGAAGTTTTTCTGTCTTATCTCTGAGTAGCAAATGGAAGTTTTTCTGTCTTTTTTTCTGTCTTATCTATGAGTAGCAAATGGAAGTTTTTCTGTCTTATCTATGAGTAGCAAATGGAAGTTTTTCTGTCTTATCTATGAGTAGCAAATGGAAGTTTTTCTGTCTTATCTATGAGTAGCAAATGGAAGTTTTTCTCTCTTATCTATGAGTAGCAAATGGAAGTTTTTCTGTCTTATCTATGAGTAGCAAATGGAAGTTTTTCTGTCTTATCTATGAGTAGCAAATGGAAGTTTTTCTCTCTTATCTATGAGTAGCAAATGGAAGTTTTTCTCTCTTATCTATGAGTAGCAAATGGAAGTTTTTCTGTCTTATCTATGAGTAGCAAATGGAAGTTTTTCTCTCTTATCTATGAGTAGCAAATAGAAGTTTTTCTGTCTTATCTATGAGTAGCAAATGGAAGTTTTTCTCTCTTATCTATGTGTAGCAAATAGAAGTTTTTCTATCTTATCTATGTGTAGCAAATAGAAGTTTTTCTCTCGTATCTATTTGTAGCAAATAGAAGTTTTTCTCTCTTATCTATGAGTAGCAAATGGAAGTTTTTCTCTCTTATCTATGTGTAGCAAATAAAAGTTTTTCTCTCTTATCTATGTGTAGCAAATAGAAGTTTTTCTCTCTTATCTATGTGTAGCAAATGGAAGTTTTTCTCTCTTATCTATGTGTAGCAAATGGAAGTTTTTCTCTCTTATCTATGTGTAGCAAATAGAAGTTTTTCTCTCTTATCTATGTGTAGCAAATAGAAGTTTTTCTCTCTTATCTATGAGTAGCAAATAGAAGTTTTTCTCTCTTATCTATGAGTAGGAAATGGAAGTTTTTCTCTCTTATCTATGTGTAGCAAATGGAAGTTTTTCTCTCTTATCTATGAGTAGCAAATGGAAGTTTTTCTATCTTATCTATGTGTAGCAAATAAAAGTTTTTCTATCTTATCTATGTGTAGCAAATAGAAGTTTTTCTCTCTTATCTATGTGTAGCAAATAGAAGTTTTTCTTTCTTATCTATGAGTAGCAAATAGAAGTTTTTCTCTCTTATCTATGTGTAGCAAATGGAAGTTTTTCTATCTTATCTATGTGTAGCAAATAAAAGTTTTTCTATCTTATCTATGTGTAGCAAATAGAAGTTGTTCTATCTTATCTATGTGTAGCAAATAGAAGTTTTTCTCTCTTATTTGTGAGTAGCAAATGGAAGTTTTTCTGTCTTATCTATGAGTAGCAAATGGAAGTTTTTCTGTCTTATCTGTGAGTAGCAAATGGAAGTTTTTCTGTTTTATCTATGAGTAGCAAATGGAAGTTTTTCTGTCTTATCTATGAGTAGCAAATGGAAGTTTTTCTCTCTTATCTGTGAGTAGCAAATGGAAGTTTTTCTGTCTTATCTATGAGTAGCAAATGGAAGTTTTTCTGTCTTATCTATGAGTAGCAAATGGAAGTTTTTCTATCTTATCTATGAGTAGCAAATGGAAGTTTTTCTATCTTATCTATGAGTAGCAAATGGAAGTTTTTCTATGCATAAGTTAAAAGAAACTGAATTAGATAATACAAGTTGAAAGTCATTTCAAATTTGAAATCGACGTGTCAGAGAAATTCTTTAACCAGGATAATATCCTTCCGTCCTTTGGATGATGGAGACAGAGAGAGAGAGAGAGCGAGAGAGAGAGAGAGAGAGAGAGAGAGAGAGAGAGAGAGAGAGAGAGAGAGTTGTATTATTATTATTATTATTATTATTATTTACTAAGCTATAACCCTAATTAGAAAAGCAGGATGTTATAAGCCCAAGGGCTCAAACAGGGAGAATAGCCCAGTAAGGAAAGGACATAAGGAAATAGATAAACTACAAGAGAAGTAATGCACAATTAAAATGGAATATTTCAAGAACAGTAACAACATTAGAATAAATCTTTCATATATAAACTATAAAAAAACAAGAGGAAGAGAAATAAGATAGTGTGACCGAGTGTACCCTCAAGAAAAAAAACTCCACTCCAAAACCTATGATTTTATTATTATTTTTATTATTATTATTATTATTATTATTATTTTCCCTAGTTGGAAAATTAAGATGCTATAGCCCCAGG
>NC_090737.1:6415075-6420075 GCF_036898095.1 Palaemon carinicauda
CTCTCTCTCTCTCTCTCTCTCTCTCTCTCTCTCTCTCTCTCTCTCTCTCTCTCTCTCTTAAAGTAAATTTTCCATACCTAGTCTCTCTCTCTCTCTCTCTCTCTCTCTCTCTCTCTCTCTCTCTCTCTCTCTCTCTCTCTCTCTCTCTCTCTCTGAAAAAGTAATTTTTCTTGCGATATCCTTCGAAAGTCTGACTTCCGGTTCCATGGGGCCCCGTAGTATCATCCTTCGGTCGGTTCCCTTTAAGGAGACCAACAATGCTATTTTTAGCATCCTGGTATCCGAGTAACTTTTAGTGTTGATTTTAACATGAATGATGTGATTTTTCAAGTTTTAACCCTTTCACTGCCAATCGTGATTTCAAGGAAACTTCTATAGTCAATTCTTTTTAGTGAGGCAGATTTACACCGACTCACAATGGTGCCCTTTTAGCTCGGGAAAAGTTTCCTGATCGGTGATTGGTTGGACAAGATCATTCTAACCAATCAGAGAGCAGGAAGCTCTTCCGAGCTAAAAGGGCATTGCTGCGAGGCAGTACAAATGCTCCTCATTAAATAAAAATTGAGTATAGTGTAACAATCGGAGTCAATGACCTTAGATGTCAGGAGGCCAGAAAAACCTCAAATCAATCAATCAATCTGGTGTAGGAAATTCTCTCGAGACCACACAAACCCTTGTTGGTATTTATTGAAAAGCTCACATGAAAATCTTTCTGTTGAATCTCAACTTTCTATAGTTTTGGCGATTAGAAAAGAGCCCTATTTTCCAAATTTTGACTAAATAACTAATGGCAGTGAAAGGGATGACCACAGGCAAAAAACACTGGCCCTTTTTTGAAAAAAAAAGATGCTCTTTCATTGCAGAGGCCTTCACAGGCAAAACACAGGCAAAAACACTGCTCTTACGGTTCAGAGAGGCCTTGTGGAGGTGTTTTTGCAAATATTGTGTACCAACAGTGTGTCACACGATCATACATAAATTATTTTGTATATATTATGCTTGTATCTGCGCTCTTCCCTCGCACTAAAAAGAACCAGAATAAACATGCCTGCGTGTTTCCTCTCTAACATTGTCTGTCTCTCGAACATGTAATTTCCTGTTGCTTTGAGGTTTTGTATATAAAGGAGAGTGCTCTTTAATAAAGTTACTCAGTTGATTGCTTCCTGCCTTTGAGTCATAACCTTTCTCTCGGCCGTCACATTGGTGACCCCGGAGTGACCAATGTTATGACTCAAAGGCAGGAAGCAATCAACTGAGTAACTTTATTAAAGAACACTCTCCTTTATATACAAACCCTCAAAGCAACAGGAAATTACATGTTCGAGAGACAGACAATGTTAGAGAGGAAACACGCAGGCATGTTTATTCTGGTTCTTTTCAGTGCGAGGGAAGAGCGCAGATACAAGCATAATATATACAAAATAATTTATGTACGATCGTGTGACACAGGGAAGTTGGTTTGCTTTCCTCTCCCAGAAACCTGCAAGCAGGAGTCTTGTGCTGAATGTAGTCTACAGTGTTAATCTTGAAAAATATTTTTATGTACATACATATACATCTCTCCTATATAATAAAGAACAAGTGTCAGACTACATATAGTAGGTAATAGGTTGGCCAGGGCACCAGCCACCCGTTGAGATACTACCGGTAGAGAGATATGGGATCCTTTGACTGGCCAGACATTACTACAGTGGACCCTTCTCTCTGGTAACGGTTCACATTATTATTATTATTATTATTATTATTATTATTGCTATTATTATTATTAGTGGTAGTATTAGTATTATTATTATTATTATTATTATTATTATTATTATTGTTGTTGTTGTTATTATTGTTATTATTATTATTATTATGATTATTCTTTTGTTATTATCATTATTATTATTATTATTATTATTATTATTATCATCATCATCATCATCATTAATATTACCTGCTAAGCTACATGGATATATTCAGATTAATCTATTTGTTATTTCTCCAGAATAAACATTACGAAACGGATAAAAAAAACTCACGAGGTTCCAATTTTCTATTAGATCTCCCGAGACAGCGTCCGTATACCCAAGAGTACATAAGATCAATTTGAAACGCTCTAGCTGAAGCGCTCAAACCCGTTTCAGAAAAGTTTATATTTTTATTTGACAAATAGGAGAGTAATGGATTTCTAATTCGGTTAATTCCCTCCGTAGAGCAAACTGCATAATACGATATAGATTTAGTACTGTGATGATAATAGTAATGATGATGATAATGTTAATAATGATAATAATAATAATGATAATAATAATAATAATAATGGTGGAAATAATAGTGATGATAATAATGGTAGTGATAATAGTAATAACAAATTAAAAATAATAATAATAATAATAATAATAATAATAATTAATAGCAATGATAATAATAATAATAATAATAATAATAATAATAATAATAATAATAACTAATAGCAATGATAATAATTAATAATAATAATGATAATAATTAATAACAATGATAATGATTGATAATAATAATAATAATAATAATAATAATAATAATAATAATAATAATAATAATGATGATAGTAACAGTAATGCTAACGGTATAAAAAGGAGTATAAACGTAATTATTAAGTAGAACGTACAGTATAGTTAAACTAAAAGAACAATAATGATAATTATTATTATTATTATTATTATTATTATTATTACTTGCTAAGCTACAACCCATGTTGGAAAAAACAGGATTATATAAGCCCAGGGGCCCCAACAGGGAAAATAGCCCAGTAAGGAAAGAAAACAAGGAATAATAAAATATTTTAAGAACAGTAACAACACTAAAATATATATTTCCTATATATACTATCTCATTGTTGTCAGGTGTATGAGGACAGAGGAGAGTCTAAAGAATAGGCAACACTATTCAGTGTATGTGTAGACAAAGGGAAAGTGAACCGTAACCAGAGAAGCATCCAATGTATAGTCAATTTTTTTTAGTGAGGCAGATTTGCACCGACTCGTAGGGGTGCCCTTTTCGCTCGGAAAAAGTGTCCTGATCGCTGATTGGTTGGACAAGATCATTCTAACCAATCAGATAGCAGGAAAATTTTCCGAGCTAAAACGGCACCGCTGCGAGTCAGTGCAAATGCGTCTCATTCAAAAAAATTAGTATAGTACTGTCTGGCCAGTCAAAGGATCCCATAACTTTCTAGTGGTAGTATCTCAACGGGTGGCTAGTACCCAATAAAGGTAATATAAGAAGGAATATACGAACATAATGATTAAATAGAACGAATAATTAAGAATTCGATTAATCTACATATAAAAGAACAGTTTCATCTAGTGTTGAATTACGTCAACAATATCATAAAACAAAAAAAGTATTTCAAGTGAAAGAATATGATAAGAAAATAATACCTTTTGGGCGAGGGGGGGGGGGAGGGGGGGACCCAGACCCAGCATAACAAAAGTCAACGTGAGTTTGTTTGCTTTTTGTTGTTTGTTTTCCATAAATCTCGAATGAAAGTGGAACATTCGAAGCGGGGGGAAACAATCCTAGGTCAATGTCAGGTTAAAGTCATTCATCCTGTGATGAAGATTTTTTTTTGGGGGGAAAAAAATGAGATACGTATTTTTTTTTTTTTTTTTTTTTTTTTTTTTTTTTTGACTTTTCATTTTGGCCGTTCAGGGGAGTGGCGAAATTGTATTTCTGAAGTTTTCTGAAAAGTGGGAATATATTTATAAATTTGTTCGTTAAGCTTAGGGGATAAGATTAAGGATTGCAAGTAAAATTTTACACACACACACACACACACACACACACACACATATATATATATATATATATATATATATATATATATATATATATATATATATTTATATGTATATATATATATGTATATATATATATATATATATATATATATATATATAGTATATATATATTTATATGTATATACATTTTATATATTTTATATATATATATATATATATATATATATATTATATATATATATATATATGATAAATTTTGCACATTATGTTTTTCATATTCAAATAAGCCATATATATTTTTGATATATATGGCTTATAATATATATATATACATATATATATATATATCATCATCATCATCTCCTACGCCGATTAGAATTCGCCAGTCGTCTCAATCTTGAGCTTTTATTTCAATACTTCTCCATTCATCATCTCCTTTTTCGCGCTTCATAGTCTTCAGCCATGTAAGCCTGGGTCTTCCAACTCCTCTAGTGCCTTGTGGAGCCCAGTTGAACGTTTGGTGAACTAATCTCTACTCCTGACTATTATCTCATCCACATATGGCACTTAAGTAATCTCTCTTATAGATTCGTTTATAATCCTGTCCTGCCATATAACTCCCAACGTCCTTCTGAGGGGTTTGTTCTCAAATCTACAAAATCTGTTGGATATTGTTACATTGTCACGACTCATGTCCATACAGTAACACCGATCTCACTAAACTGATATATAGTCTGATTGTTTATGTGTTTTCAGGCGATTTGATTTCCAACTTATGCTTGACCAAGCCATTATCTGATTTGCTATTTTCAATCTTTCATCAAGTTCTAATTCTAAAGATCATGTATTAGAGATCATAGTACCTAAATATTTAAATGATTCCACCTCTTTAATCCTTTCTCCTTACAATGATATTTCATCTTCCAGTGCATATTCCATTCTCATCATCTCTGTCTTTTTTCTACTTATCTTGAGCCCAACCTCATGTGATATTTCATGCATTCTGACAAGCAAGCTTTTCAAGTCATGTGGCGTTTTACTAATAAGGACAGCGTCATCAGCATACTCTATAGTCAATTTTTTTTAACGAGGCAGATTTGCACCCACTCGCAGCGGTGCCCTTTTAGCTCGGAAAAGTATCCTGATCGCTGATTGGTTGGACAAGATAATTCTAACTAATCAGCGATCAGGAAACTTTCCCGAGCTAAAAGGGCACTGCTGCGAGTCAGTGCAAAT
>NC_090737.1:6427575-6430075 GCF_036898095.1 Palaemon carinicauda
TTTTTGAATCATCTTTAACTCGTTTGAACACTATTACTTTGGGGAAAAGTAATGGTTGATCCCGCACCAGCCACCCGTTGAGATACTACCGCTAGAGAGTTATTGGGTCCATCGACTCATCAGATAGTGCTACATTGGATCCTTCTCTCTGATTCAGGGTCATTTTCCTTTTGCCTACACGTACACCGAATAGTCTAGCCTATGCTTACATATTCTCCTCTGTCCTCATACATTTGGCACACTGAGATTACCAAACAATTCTTCTTCACTCGAGGGGTTAACTACTGCACTGTAATCGCTCCGTGCCCATTTTCCTTTTGATATGGGTTGAAGAGAATCTTTAGCTATGGTCACCCCCCTCTGTAAATATCTAAATATTTAGCCGTCATTTATGACGGGTTGTGTACACTATAGTCCATTTCTTTTATCGAGGCATATTTGCACCGACTCGCAGGGGTGCCCTTTTAGCTGGGAAAAGTTTCCTGATCGCTGATTGGTTGGACAAGATAATTCTAACCAATCAGCGATCAGGAAACTTTTCCCAGCTAAAAGGGCACCCCTGCGTAGGTCGGTGCAAATATGCTTCGATAAAAGAAATGGACTATAGTAGTGATAATGATCATCGTCATTATTATGATTATTATTAGAAGTAGTAGTAGTAGTAGTAGTAGTAGTAGTATTTCACTCTTGTAATTTTTTCTGAAGGTGGACCATTCTCTCACTCAGCCTCTTCCCCCACTGAAACATCAATCATTTTAATATTCCAGTTTCTTCTTTCATTTCACCATTAATCTCTGTCTTTCATTCACCATCTCCAGCGAGGGCAATTCGTTCTGATTTCTTCTACTTTTTTTTTATAAGGGAATGGATTGTATAATGACACAAATCTAATTGAATTGTAGATCAAGGAAAAAACAAACCACGAAACAAACACTTTGATCAAGATAAATTACATTTTTGGGTGTTTTATGATACACTCGTATATATCATCTTTCCAAGTTGGTAGGTTTGATAAATCAAACCAATTGATGCGTAACTTCTGAGGTTTCTTTTTTTTTTTTTTTTTTTTTTTTTTTTTTTTTTTTTTTTTTTTTTTTTTTTGCAAATGCGAAAGCTTCCTAAGAAATGTCGGTAATATTTCGGTAGAGTCCCACCCAGCACATTACCGATTACCAACCAGTACATAAGAGCTTTGATGTGTTTTTTTCAGAGGAGAGAGAGAGAGAGAGAGAGAGAGAGAGAAGAGAGAGAGAAGGAGAGAGAGAGAGAGAGAAGCGCACGATGGAGCATAAACCATTTGACTATCAAAATATTACCGAAATCTAATGGTTTTTTGCTTCGCCGTGGGCTCGCTTCGCTCGCGAAAAAAGAAAAGAATCAATCTCCTGTACTGGCAGGCGGTAGTGGCGTGGGCTGGGACTCTACCGAAATATTACCGAAATGTCCACCGAACGTGAGGTAAAATTCTGGCAGACAAACAGAAGGAAATTTATCAAAAATTCATCTGTATAGAAGTGGCACTGAACGCGAAATTAAACTCTGGCAGATAAACAGATTCAAATTTTTCAATAATTCAACTTCACAAAAATGGCACTGAACGTGAATTAAAACTTTGGCAGATAAACAGAGCGAAATTCATCATAATTCAACTGTATAGAAGTGGCACCGGACGCAATTAAAAACTCTGGCAGATAAACAGAGCGAAATTCATCAAAAATTCAACTTTATAGAAATGACACCGAACGCGAATTAAAACTGGCAGATAAACATAGCGAAATTTATCAATAATTCAACGTTATAGAAATGGAACTGAACGCGAGGTAAAAACTCTGGCAGATAAACAGCGAAATTATTCAATAATTCAACTTTATAGAAATGGCACTGAAACGCGAGGTAAAACTGTGGCATATAAACAGAGCGAAATTTATCAATAATTCAACTGTATAGAAATGGCACCGAACGCGAGGTAAAACTTTGGCAGATAAACAGAGCGAAATTTATCAATAATTCATCTGTATAGAAATGGGACCGAACACTATTTCTCCCACTCTAAACTCGAAGTAAAACTGGCAGATAAACAAAGCGAAATCTAAAATAACTAGAAGGCAGTCTAGTTATCACCAGCCTTGGAATTATGAAAAATGATCATAAAAGGAAACTCTGAGATTCTAAATTGTTTAATGATGTTGCTACAGATTAATATTAACGATCAGAACCTTCCAAGCTTATAATACTGTTACTGTTACTGTTTCTGTTTTTAGAATGATAAATTGTTAATTTATTCTCATCATTTATTTACTTCCTTATTTCCTTTCCTCACTGGGCTATTTTTCCCTTGTTGGAGCCCTTTGGCTTATTAACATCTTGCTTTTACAACTAGGGTTGTAGCTTGGCTAATAATAATAATAATAATAATAATACCACACTTTCCATAATTGTAGCGATCTTCACAGAATTATTATTATTATTATTATTATTATTATTATTATTACTTGTTAAG
>NC_090737.1:6435075-6437575 GCF_036898095.1 Palaemon carinicauda
CATAATGCTAGGAGATAAGATATAATGCTTGGAGGTAAGATATAATGCGAGGGGGGTAAAATATAATGCGAGGAGGTAAAATATAATGCTTGGAGGTAAGATAAAATGCTAGGAGGTAAAATATAATGCGAGGAGGTAAGATATAATGCTTGGAGGTAAGATAAAATGCTAGAAGGTAAAATATAATGCGAGGAGGTAAGATATAATGCGAGGAGGTAAGATATAATGCGAGGAGGTAAGACAAAATGCTAGGAGGTAAGATATAAAGCTAGGAGGTAAGATATAATGCTAGGAGGTAAGATATAAAGCTAGGAGGTAAGATATAATGCTTGGAGGTAAGATATAAAGCTAGGAGGTAAGATATAATGCTTGGAGGTAAGATAAAATGCTAGAAGGTAAAATATAATGCGAGGAGGTAAGATATAATGCGAGGAGGTAAGACAAAATGCTAGGAGGTAAGATATAAAGCTAAGAGGTAAGATATAATGCTAGGAGGTAAGATATAAAGCTAGGAGGTAAGATATAATGCTTGGAGGTAAGATAAAATGCTAGAAGGTAAAATATAATTCGAGGAGGTAAGATATAATGCGAGGAGGTAAGATATAATGCGAGGAGGTAAGATATAATGCGAGGAGGTAAAATATAATGCGAGGAGGTAAGATATAATGCTTGGAGGTAAGATAAAATGCTAGAAGGTAAAATATAATGCGAGGAGGTAAGATATAATGCGAGGAGGTAAGATATAATGCGAGGAGGTAAGATATAATGCTTGGAGGTAAGATAAAATGCTAGAAGGTAAAATATAATGCGAGGAGGTAAGATATAATGCGAGGAGGTAAGATATAATGCGAGGAGGTAAGATATAATGCTTGGAGGTAAGATAAAATGCTAGGAGGTAAAATATAATGCGAGGAGGTAAGATATAATGCTTGGAGGTAAGATAAAATGCTAGAAGGTAAAATATAATGCGAGGAGGTAAGATATAATGCGAGGAGGTAAGATATAATGCGAGGAGGTAAGACAAAATGCTAGGAGGTAAGATATAAAGCTAGGAGGTAAGATATAATGCTAGGAGGTAAGATATAAAGCTAGGAGGTAAGATATAATGCTTGGAGGTAAGATATAAAGCTAGGAGGTAAGATATAATGCTTGGAGGTAAGATAAAATGCTAGAAGGTAAAATATAATGCGAGGAGGTAAGATATAATGCTAGGAGGTAAGATATAATGCGAGGAGGTAAGACAAAATGCTAGGAGGTAAGATATAAAGCTAGGAGGTAAGATATAATGCTAGGAGGTAAGATATAAAGCTAGGAGGTAAGATATAATGCTAGGAGGTAAGATATAAAGCTAGGAGGTAAGATATAATGCTTGGAGGTAAGATAAAATGCTAGAAGGTAAAATATAATGCGAGGAGGTAAGATATAATGCGAGGAGGTAAGACAAAATGCTAGGAGGTAAGATATAAAGCTAAGAGGTAAGATATAATGCTAGGAGGTAAGATATAAAGCTAGGAGGTAAGATATAATGCTTGGAGGTAAGATAAAATGCTAGAAGGTAAAATATAATGCGAGGAGGTAAGATATAATGCGAGGAGGTAAGATATAAGGCGAGGAGGTAAGACAAAATGCTAGGAGGTAAGATATAAAGCTAGGAGGTAATATATAATGCTAGGAGGTGAGATATAAAGCTAGGAGGTAAGATATAATGCTAGGAGGTAAGATATAAAGCTAGGAGGTAAGATATAATGCTTGGAGGTAAGATATAAAGCTAGGAGGTAAGATATAATGCTTGGAGGTAAGATAAAACGCTAGAAGGTAAAATATAATGCGAGGAGGTAAGATATAATGCGAGGAGGTGAGATATAATGCTAGGAGGTAAGATATAAAGCTAGGAGGTAAGATATAAAGATAGGAGGTAGGATATAAAGCTAGGAGGTAAGATATAAAGCTAGGAGGTAAGATATAATGCTAGGAGGTAAGATATAAAGCTAGGAGGTAAGATATAATGCTAGGAGATAAGATATAAAGCTAGGAGGTAAGATATAAAGCTAAGAGGTAAGATATAATGCTAGGAGGTAAGATATAAAGCTAGGAGGTAAGATATAATGCTTGGAGGTAAGATAAAATGCTAGAAGGTAAAATATAATGCGAGGAGGTAAGATATAATGCGAGGAGGTAAGACAAAATGCTAGGAGGTAAGATATAAAGCTAGGAGGTAAGATATAATGCTAGGAGGTAAGATATAAAGCTAGGAGGTAAGACATAATGCGAGGAGGTAAGATATAATGCGAGGAGGTAAGACAAAATGCTAGGAGGTAAGATATAATGCTAGGAGGTAAGATATAAAGATAGGAGGTAAGATATAAAGCAAGGAGGTAAGATATAATGTTAGGAGGTAAGATATAAAGCTAGGAGGTAAGATATAATGCGAGGAGGTAAGACAAAATGCTAGGAGGTAAGATATAATGCTAGGAGGTAAGATATAAAGATAGGAGGTAAG
>NC_090737.1:6452575-6462575 GCF_036898095.1 Palaemon carinicauda
TGAGTATAATTAGTATTCACCTAAATATAATGAGTACAAGTATAATTCGTACTCACGTGAGTATAATGAGTATAAGTATAATAAGTCTTCACGTGAGTATAATTAGTACAAGTATAATTAGTATTCACATGAGTATAATGACTACAAGTATTAATATTCACGTGAGTCTAATTAGTATTCACCTAAATATAATGAGTACAAGTATAATTCGTACTCACGTGAGTATAATGAGTATAATTATAATTAGTCTTCGCGTGAGTATAATTAGTACAAGTATGATTAGTATTCACGTGAGTATAATGAGTACAAGTATAAATAATAATCAAGTGAGTATAATGAGTACAGGTATAATTAGTATTCACGTGATTATAATGAGTACAAGTATATTTAGTATTCACCTGAGTATAATGAGGACAAGTATTATTGGTATTCACGTTAGTATAATTAGTACAGGTATAATTGGTATTCACGTGAGTTTAATAAGTACCATTATGCTCAGTATTCACGTGAGTATAATGCGTACAAGTATAATTAGTGTTCACGTGAGTATAATAAATGCAAGTAAAATTAATATTTACGTGAGTATAATGAGTACAAGTATAATTAGTCTTCACGTGAGTATAATGAGTATACGTATAATTAGTATTCACGTGAGTATAATGAGTGCAATTATAATTAGTATTCACGTGAGTTTAATGAGTACAAGTATAATTGGTGTTCACGTGAGTTTAATGAATACAAGTATAATTAGTATTCCTGTGATTATAATGAGTACAAGTATATTTATTATTCACCTAAGTATAATGATTACAAGTATTATTGGTATTCACGTGAGTGTAATGAGTACAAGTGTAATTAGTATTCACGTGAGTATAATGAATACTCAGATGAGTGTAATGATTCTTCTTGTTTTTCTTTTGAGAGAGATAGTTTGAAGAAAGGCTTTTTCAATACAAGCTTCATTTTATTGAGTCTTACGATAAGGAAATATATGAAAACATCCAGATGATCATGATTCATTTTCACCATTGATATTAAACAGTTTTGATTAGTGGACTTGGTGTTATGGAAATTGAATTCGACAGATGTAAAAAGAAATGCCTGAGAGTAAGTACATTTGAGATACTTTTGTTGTCAAAAAGGTTTCATAGAATATCATAATATTCCTTTTTTACTTAATAAAGAGAACAGAACAGTCCTTTGTTTTACCTATTAAAGTGAGAGAGAGCGAGAGAGAGAGAGAGAGAGAGAGAGAGAGAGAGAGAGAGAGAGAGAGAGAGAGAGAGAGAGAGAGAATTCTCATTAAAGTACAATTTCACACACATATATATATATATATATATATATATATATATATATATATATATATATATATATATATATATATATATATACATATATATATATATATATATATATATATATATATATATATATATATATATATCTTTAAAATTTATTTCCACTGTTAAATCCTTAAAAGAAAAAAAAGGAAACAGTTAGGAGAAGTTGTGTGTGTGAAGAAAGGAAGGTTGATGAAACTAGAGAAATAAAAAATAGAAAAAACATTTTTAACAAGAAAAATTGCAAAAGACTTCTGAGAAAATAGAAGAAGTGGTATAGGGAAAAATGCTTGAGCCCAGAAAAGGTGACTAGGCCTATATGAGAACTTGTCGAAGCGGATAGGAAGGCCTAACAGAGTTGGGTTGTCTGGTGAAAACAATTGTTGCAAAGGTATTCTGAATGTTCGGGAAGTTTGGATGATACTATAAAGAAATAAAAAAAAAGGGCGTATATCTTAAAGCGGCACAACTGAGCAGCTGAGGAGATGTATTCGTGTGTGTGTGTGTTTGCACAGCTGAGCAGGTGAGGAGACGTATTCGTGTGTGTGTGTTTGCACAGCTGAGCAGCTGAGGAGACGTATGCGTGTGTGTGTGTTTGCACAGCTGAGCAGCTGAGGAGACGTATTCGTGTGTGTGTGTTTGCACAACTGAGCAGCTGAGGAGACATATTCTTGTGTGTATGTGTGTGTGTGTGTGTTTGCACAACTGAGCAGCTGAGGAGACGTATTCTTGTGTGTATGTGTGTGTGTGTGTTTGCACAACTGAGCAGCTAAGGAGACGTATTCTTGTGTGTATGTGTGCGTGTGTGTTTGCACAACTGAGCAGCTGAGGAGACGTATTCGTGTGTGTTTGCACAACTGAGCAGCTGAGGAGACGTATTCGTGTGTGTGTGTTTGCACAACTGAGCAGCTGAGGAGACGTATTCGTGTGTATATGTGTGCGTGTGTGTGTGTTTGCACAACTGAGCAGCTGAGGAGACATATTCTTGTGTGTATGTGTGTGTGTGTTTGCACAACTGAGCAGCTGAGGAGATATATTCTTGTGTGTATGTGTGTGTGTGTGTGTGTTTGCACAACTGAGCAGCTGAGGAGACATATTCTTGTGTGTATGTGTGTATGTGTGTGTGTGTGTTTGCACAACTGAGCAGCTGAGGAGACATATTCTTGTGTGTATGTGTGTGTGTGTGTGTTTGCACAACTGAGCAGCTGAGGAGACATATTCTTGTGTGTATGTGTGTGTGTGTGTTTGCACAACTGAGCAGCTGAGGAGACATATTCTTGTGTGTATGTGTGTGTGTGTTTGCACAACTGAGCAGCTAAGGAGACATTCTTGTGTGTATGTGTGTGTGTGTTTGCACAACTGAGCAGCTGAGGAGACGTATTCGTGTGTGTGTGTGTTTGCACAACTGAGCAGCTAAGGAGTCGTCTTCGTGTGTGTGTGTGTGTGTGTGTGTGTGTGTGTTTAGGGAGTATGGTAGTGTGGAAGATGTTTATACAAAAAAACATATAATTCGACAGAGAAGTAGCAGACGTGTGGCAATGAATGATCAAATATAGATTATTATTATTATTATTATTATTATTATTATTAAATGCTAAGTTACAACCTTAGTTGGAAAAGCAGGATGCTATAATCCCAGGGGCCCCAACAGGGAAAATAGCCCCGTGAGGAAAGGAAACTAGGATAGATAAAATATTTTAAGAACAGTGACATTAAAATAAATATTTCCCATATAAACTATAAAAACTTTAACAGAACAAGAGGAAGAGAAATTAGATAAATTAGATAGAATAGTGTGGCCGAGTGTACCCTCAAGCAAGAGAACTCTAACCAAAGACAATGTAAGACCATGGTACAGAAGCTATGGCACTACCCAAGACTAGAGCACAATGGTTTGATTTTGGAGTTTCCTCCACCTAGAAGAGCTGCTTACCATAACTGAAGAGTCTCTTTTACCCTTACCAAGAGGAAAGAAGCCACTGAACAATTACAGATGAAGTAAACAAGCTTCTATGTATTTCAAATGTATTCTCAGACAACAGCTTATAAAGTCAGACATATATTTAGGTCACATACAAAGGCATTCTCTAAAAGCCAAGTCTCTTATATAAATACAGCAGTGTTTTACTTACGTATTATTATTTTTATAAGCTCTTAAATAATAATTCACTATAAGCTCTAAATATTGTTTCCCTACATGCTTCCTTTTATTAGACTAACATGAAAAAATTCGGATTTAAATATTCATAATCTCACTGACTGCTTTTCAGCCTTCGAGTTCAATTTTCAGAGGAAAAGAACAACTATATTTCTATTCAGTGGCAACCCGTTTGCTCATAAATATTTAACCGAAGTTTTAATATCATAGAGTTTTATTTTTTACTTCCTAGCTAATTTTTTTTTTCTTTTTTTTTCCTTTGGTATGTCTTTTAGTTATTTGTACACTATGTTCCTTATAGAGTTAATGTGACTTAGCCTTAACATTTCGCTGAACATAAATGTGTACACTGTCATAGCGTGATTTATAAGGTTGCAAACTGTCTATCCAAAACGGTCTGTATTTGTTTATGAGAGAGAGAGAGAGAGAGAGAGAGAGAGAGAGAGAGAGAGGAGAGAGAGAGAGAGAGAGAGAGAGAGAGAGAGAGAGAGAGCAGTTTAAGAAACCCAAGTCTCGTTAAGAAAGAGAGAAATACTCCTGGCTAGTACAGCGGTAACTTGTTCGCCTCGCATTAGCATGACAGCAGATCCATCCCAGTCCAGGACCGTGAGTTTAAGCTGTTTACTGGGGAGGCCACTGCTGTGATTGGGCACCACATGGGGGGGGGGCTTGTCCAGCTGACGTTCTGGTGAGCATCTATTCTGATGGAACTGAAACCAGACACCTTTACCTATTAGCTTTATACAACTACCCTCTCTCTCTCTCTCTCTCTCTCTCTCTCTCTCTCTCTCTCTCTCTCTCTGTATATAGATACTCATAAATATGTGGCAAGCGGCTCTTCTAGGAGAGGGACACTCCAAAATCAAACCATTGTTCTCTAGTCTTGGGTAGTGCCATAGCCTCTGTACCATGATCTTCCACTGTCTTGGGTAGAGTTCTCTAAGATCTAAAAAGCGAGGCTTGCAAGGTCGAATGGTTCGTCGAACTGTGTTGTCGAACCCGGTTGTCGAACCTGTTTGTCAAACGGTTCGAAGAGGTGGAGTCAGTCACAAATGCATAGGTTTTATGGACAATGAAGCCCCGCCCACAAAAGTCAGGCTATAACAGACTTTCTTCGAATCGTTCGACGAACGTGTTCGACAGCCAAATACCCCATTCACACGTTCGAACATAGCTTCAAACTCTTGTCTGTCGAACCGCGTTCGACGAACCGTTCGACTTTTAAAACCCCCCTTTAAGAGACTAATATATCCTTACCTTTCTAGAAAATGAGCAATTTCCTTCATATCCTCAAACTTTATATTTTCAAATCTCTTCACATTTTTTTTCCTATTAGATGAAAGTAATGAACAAGTTTTAGCTATTCAGATTATAGTTCATAAGATTATTTTTAACTTTCTTAATGAAAAATAGAATAAGGATGTGTTTGTATCTGATTGGAAGGCCCTAGAAAATATGGAGTACATAGCACTTGTCCTTCTAGTGGCTGCTTTCATCTTGGTAAAGGTAGAAGAGACTCTTTAGCAATGGTAAGCACCTCTTCTAGGAGGAGGACACTCCAAAATCAAACCATTGTTCTCTTGTCTTGGGTAGTGCCATAGCCTCTGTGCCATGGTCTTCCACTCTCTTGGGTTAGAGTTATCTTGCTTGAGGGTACATTCGGGTACACTATTCTATCTTATTTCTCTTCCTTTTGATTTTTTAAAGTTTTGTATAGTTTATGTAGGAAATATTTATTTTATTGTTGTTACTGTTCTTAAAATATTTTATTATTCCTTGTTTCCTTTCCTCACTGGGCTAGTTTCCCTGTTGGAGCCCCTAGGCTTATAGCATTTTGCTTTTCCAACTAGGGTGCAGCTTAGCAGGTAATAATAATAATAGTATAAGTTTATATAGGAAATATTTATTTTAATGTTACCGTTCTTGAAATATTTTTTTATTCCTGGTTTTCTTTCCTCATTGGGCTATTTTTCCTCTTGGATCCCTTAGGCTTATAGCATCCTGCTTCTCTACTAGGGTTGTAGCTTAGCAAGTAATAATGATAATAATAATAATAATAATAATAATAATAATAATAATAGTAGTAGTAGTAGTAGCAGCAGCAGTAGTAGTAGTAATAAAAATGATAATAATAATAATAATAATAATAATAATGATAATAATAATAATAATACTGATAATAATAATGATAATAATACTAATAATAATAATAATAATAAAAATAATAATAATAATAATAATAATAACCAAAATATTTGAAACCATCCTCTGACAGAATTCAACTCCCTTGGTCCTTCATCTTCTCCCCTTTTCTATCCATCAGGCAACGCTAGCTATATTGGATAAATTGGACGTCGACACGGACGTTCCGTCGGAGGAGGAAATAGCCAGAAAATTCGGCTATGAAGAGGCCTACCTCAATGGACGTGTGACTTGGTGGCATAGGACGAGACCCAAGGTTTGGTCTCTCTTCGATGAACCTTATTCTTCGTGGATGGCAAAGGCAAGTTATGAGATATTACGTACTGGTATGTATATATATATATATATATATATATACTAAATATATGTGTATATACATGTATATATATGTGTGTGTGTTTGTGTATACAAGTATATATATATATATATATATATATATATGTATGTTGTGATGGTATGTACTGTATATACGTTTGCATATTAATATATATATTAATACATTCACATAAACTATATATATATATATATATATACAGGTTTATATATATATATATATATATATACAGGTTTATATATATATATATATATGCACAGGTGTATATATATGTGTGTATATATATACATATATTTATATATATATATATATATATATATATATATATATGTGTGTGTGTATATATATATTTATAAATAAATATATATATTATGACTTACACAAATTAACAGCGTCATTTTAGGAAATATGTTCTAGTTAGTTCTTAGAATTAACACTCAGTTAAGCATAACAAATGTGTGACCATTTATTAAGAGCCTGAAGGATTATCCTCCAGATACACTTTCAACCGTCATTTTTCATTGCATTCTAGTCTAAAAGAAATAGTAATAAATCAACTTTCTAATTTTCTAAAAGTTTTTTCAGATTTTTTATAGTCACTGCAGTTTGACCTGAAAATAGTGAAGTTCATTGATTTTTTGGTGTAAATTATTAGAGACAATTCAGTTCCAGTTATTATTATTATTATTATTATTATTATTATTATTAAATGCTAAGCTACAACCCTAGTTGGAAAAGCAGGATGCTATAAGCCCACGGGCCCCAACAGGGAAAATAGCTCAGTGAGGAAAGGAAAAAAGGTAAAATAAAATATTCTAAGAATAGCAACAGCATTGAAATAAATATTTCCTATATAAAAGGACCCCATAACTCTCTAGTGGTAGTATCTCAACGGGTGGCTGGTGCCCTGGCCAACCTATTACCTACAAATTGGTTGTTATCAATAACGAAATATTTTCATTTTGCTACAGTAATTTTCTGCGTCTAAGAAATCATTTTCCTTGTTCAGGAAATGTAAGCGTCGCTAAGGTTTAAGGTTTAAAGGAGGCTCATGAATGGCAGACAGTGACATTGCCCTATCAAGAAGAACAATGCCCTAGAGACTGATTATATATACATATAATCAGTGTCCAAGTCCCCTTTTCACCCAAGCTAGGACCAAGGAGGGCCAGGCAATGGCTGCTGATAACTCAGCAGATAGACCTATAGGCTCCCTCAAACACGTGACCAAGCCCAATTTCACCCAAGCTAGGACCAAGGAGGGCCAGGCAATGGCTGCTGATAACTCAGCAGATAGACCTATAGGCTCCCTCAAACACGTGTCCAAGCCCAATTTCACCCAAGCTAGGACCAAGGAGGGCCAGGCAATGGCTGCTGATGACTCAGCAGATAGACCTATAGGCTCCCCCAAACACCTTATCCTTAGCTCACAAGGATGGTGAGGTTGCAGCGACTAAAAAAACTAACGATTTTGAGCGGGACTCGAAAACCAGTCTGGCGTCCAACAGTCAGGGACGTAACCACATTGGCCACCACAACCCTACTACTACTGTATTTTCCTTTCAGGCTCTGAATATCCTCACAGGTGACTCATTTGATTTATATTTCCCTCCCAAACTCTCAGTTGATTCAGTTTGCATTCCTAACTAATATTCTCTTTTAATAATATTCAAGGTATTTCAATCACCTTTTCATCCTAAACTTTATTTTCCAAGTTATTGGTATGTCATTTGTGAATTCTTCGCCACTAACACCTCACACACACACACACACACACACGCACGCACGCACACACACACACTCACACAGGTTGCCCATACCGTATTTCCAGACCGGGGGCTCTTTGACAGTCAGTCATAGCCCCCAAGGTTAGGAGACCTGACTGGTGTGCTCAGGCTCTTGAAAGATTTGCAGCCTAAAGAGAATGTTCTTGCTGTAAGCCCCCTAGGTTTGCCCGGACTGCATATCCAGATGGGGGCTCTTTTGACATGCAGTCATAGTCCCAAAGGGTAGCCGACCTGACCAGTGTGATCAAGGCCTTGCAAGATTCGCAGCCCAAAGAGAATGTTCTTGCTGTAGGCCCCCTAGGTTTACCCGGTTCGTATATCCGGACGGGGGATTTTCGACAGTCAATCATAGCCCCCAAGGGCAAAAGACCTGACTGGTGTGGTCAGGGTCGTGCAAGATACTCAGCTCAAAGAAAATGTTCTTGCATTAGGCCCCCTAGGTTTGCCTAGTCTGTATTTCTGGACAGGGGCTCTTTGACAGTCAGTCATAGCTCCCAAGGATAGAAGACCTGACTGGTGTGGTCAGGGTCTTGCAAGATTATCAGCCCAAAGAGAATGTTCTTGCTGTACTGAAGGTCATGCTCAACCCTGAGCAAGCCTTGTAATAATTGCTAATAGGAAGCTGCTGTGTGGTCGGGGTCTTGCCAGATTCTCAACCCTAAGAGAATGTTCTTGCTGTACTGTAGGTCTTGCTCAGCCCCGAGCAAGCCTAATTGCTAATAGAAACCTGCAGTGCGGTCAGGGTCTTGCAAGATTCTGAGCCTAAAGAGAATGTTCTTGCTGTGGGTCTTGCTTAGCCCCGAGCAAACATTGTAATAATTGCTAATAGGAAGCTGCGATGTGGTCAGGATCTTGCAAGATTCTCAACCCAAAGAGAATGTTCTTGCCTGTGGGTCTTGCTCAGCCCCGAGCAAACATTGTAATAATTGCTAATAGGAAGCTGCGATGTGGTCAGGATCTTGCAAGATTCTCAACCCAAAGAGAATGTTCTTGCTGTGGGTGTTGCTCAGCCCCGAGCAAACCTTGTGATAATTGCTAATAGGAAGCTGCATTGTAGTCAGGGTCTTGCAAGATTCTCAGCCTAAAGAGAATGTTCTTGCTGTGGGTCTTGCTCAGCCCTAAGCAAGCCTTGTAATAATTGCTAATAGGAAGCTGCGATGTGGTCAGGATCTTGCAAGATTCTCAACCTAAAGAGAATGTTCTTGCTGTGGGTCTTGCTCAGCCCCGAGCAAGCCTTGTAATTATTGCTAATAGGAAGCTGCAGTGTAGTCAGGGTCTTGCAAGATTCTCAGCCTAAAGAGAATGTTCTTGCTGTGGGTCTTGCTCAGCCCTTAGCAAGCCATGTAATAATTGCTAATAGGAAGCTGCAGTGTAGTCAGGGTATTGCAAGATTATCAGCCCAAAGAGAATGTTCTTGCTGTACTGTAGGTCTTGCTCAGCCCTGAGCAAACCTTGTAATAATTGCTAATAGGAAGCTGCAGTGTGGTCAGGGTCTTGCAAGACTCTCAACCCAAAGAGAATGTTCTTGCTATAGGTCTTGCTCAGCCACGAGCAAGCCTTGTAATAATTGCTAATAGGAAGCTGCGATGTGGTCAGGATCTTGCAAGATTCTCAACCCAAAGAGAATGTTCTTGCTGTGGGTCTTGCTCAGCCCCGAGCAAACCTTGTAATAATTGCTAATAGGAAGCTGCAGTGTGGTCAAGGTCTTGCAAGATTCTCAACCCAAAGAGAATGTTCTTGCTGTGGGTCTTGCTCAGCCCCGAGCAAGCCTTGTAATAATTGCTAATAGGAAGCTGCAGTGTGGTCAAGGTCTTGCAAGACTCTCAACCCAAAGAGAATGTTCTTGCTGTGGGTCTTGCTCAGCCACGAGCAAGCCTTGTAATAATTGCTAATAGGAAGCTGCGATGTGGTCAGGATCTTGCAAGATTCTCAACCCAAAGAGAATGTTCTTGCTGTGGGTCTTGTTCAGCCCCGAGCAAACCTTGTAATAATTGCTAATAGGAAGCTGCAGTGTAGTCAGGGTATTGCAAGATTATCAGCCCAAAGAGAATGTTCTTGCTGTAGTGTAGGTCGTGCTCAGCCCCGAGAAAACCTTGTAATAATTGCTAATAGGAAGCTGCGATGTGGTCCGGGTCTTGCAAGACTCTCAACCCAAAGAGAATGTTCTTGCTGTGGG
>NC_090737.1:6465075-6496571 GCF_036898095.1 Palaemon carinicauda
CTCTCTCTCTCTCTCTCTCTCACACACACAAACACAAACGAAAGGAAAGACCCTTTTGACCACTCTCTCTCTCTCTCTCTCTCTCTCTCTCTCTCTCTCTCTCTCACACAAACTCAATGAAAAACCCTTTTGACCAATATCTTTGTCAAAAAGACATGACTAATATTCATCTTTTTTATATGAAGCCTTTCCCCATGATATTACCCTAATTTTTTCATACTTTTTCAATTTCCTTAAGAATTTTCTTTCAAAGATGGTTTTTTTTTTCCTTGGAGAAATTTTGTTTTTAATCTCTCTTGCTTGAGGGTACACTCGGGCACGCTCTTTCTATCTTGTTTCTCTTCTTCTTGTTTTTATGAAGTCTTTATTGTTTATAAATGATAGATCTAATTTAATATTGTTAATTATCTTAAAATATTTTTTTTTATGTTATTACTTTTCTTGCAGTTTATTTATTTCCTTGCTCCTTTTCCTCACCGGGCTATTTTCTCCTGTTGGAGCCATTGCGCTTATAGCATCATGCTTTTCCATCTAGGGTTGTAGCTTAGCTAGTTATAATACTAATTATACTTGGTGTATCCTACTAGTAAAAATTGCCAACGTTTTTATAGCACTTTTGTATGTCCTTCAGGTTTAAAAGACGTTATTATTATTATTATTATTATTATTATTATTATTATTATTTTTAGCAGAACCCGTGTAAATTACACGAAATGATATTTTCAATACTAATTATCCTGTTCCTAACCTATACATGTTTGAATAAAATGTCCCGAAAGTTATAATCTAGGTTATGGAAATTGATAGAACTCAATTTTTTGTCTAATATTTAAAAAAAAAGTCAGGTGCTAAAGACAAAATTTGGGAAAACTATATAAGATGTGCTTTGGTTAAGTAATTAAAGTCTAATGTGAATTTGTAAGAGTATACCATGAAATTATTTCCGTTTTCTTTAAAGTGTGAATTTGTAAGAGTAGTCCATTAAATTATTTCCGTTTTCTTTAAAGCGTGACAAAATGAATAACACACACGCTATCGTATAATATATATAGATTATTATTATCATTATTATTATTATTATTATTATTTTTACTTGCTAAGCTACAACTCTAGTTTGAAAAGCTGGAAACTATAAGCCCAGGGGCTCCAACAGGGAAAATAGCTCAGTGAGGAAAGGATATAAGGAAAAAGGAAATATTTTAAGAACAGTAACAACATTAAATGAAAAGAGAAAAAGTAGCTGACCGTGAGGTGTGAAAAACGTAAATGTCATTTAAACTTAAAAACGCTTCCGTTTTTTAGGCTTGAAAAATACCACTGCTGCTTAAGCTTATAAACCATTACTGCTCTTGAGGTATGAAAAATATAATTTCTCTTAAAGTGTAAAAAGTAGTAATTTTCTTGATGGTCCATAATTTTTTTTTATTTTATGACTTGGATAATGTTGTTGTTATTATTATTATTATTATTATTATTATTATTATTATTATTATTATTATTTTTATTATCTATATATTAATACGATAGCGTGAGTGTTATTTATTTTGTGTCACGCTTTAAAGAAAACGGAAATAATTTCATGGTATACTCTTACAAATTCACATTAGACGTTGATTACTTAACAAAAGCTCATCTTATATAGTTTTCCCAATTTTGCCTTTAGCACCTGACTCTTTTTTTGAATATTAGACAAAAAATTGAGTTCTATCGTTTTCCATAACCTAGATTATAAAATTAATCTCGGGACATTTTATTCAAACATGTGTAGGTTAGAAATAAGATAATTAGTATTGAAAATATCATTTCGTGTAATTTACATGGGTTCTGCTTGTTATTATTATCGTTATTAAAATCTAAGCTACAACCCTAGTCGGAAAAGTAAGATGCTATAAGCCCAAGGGCTCCAACAGGGAAAACTAACCCAGTACGGAAAGGAAACTAGGAAATTAATACATTTCAAAAGAAGTAATACAATCAAAATTAGATATTTTAAGAACAGTAACAACATTAAATTAAATATCTCATATATAAACTACAAAATCTTGAAAAAAACAAACAAGAGGGTGATTAAACTATAAAAACATAAAAAAGAGAAAAACTAGAGGAAGATTAAACGGTACTTTCCTGTTATTGCCCCCCCCCCACAGGCTAGGTTAAAAGTAAAAAAAAAAATATTTAGGTGAATAAAATTCAAACCTAACCTCACCTAACCTAACCTAAAATATAGTATTGGAGTTATATTAGAAATTAGTGGTGGGGCAAAAAAAAAAGAGGAAGGTAAATAAGATAGGACAGAGTACCCATATAAAAAAAAACCTAAATAGGATAGAACAGCATGCCCATTAGCTTCTCTCCTTTTCAGAGCTGACCCCTACGTGCCTTAAGCACCATTCTCTTCCCTCCTTTTCAGAACTGACCCCCACGTGCCTTAAGCACCATTCTCTTCCCTCCTTTTCAGAACTGACCCCCACGTGCCTTAAGCACCATTCTCTTCCCTCCTTTTCAGAACTGACCCCCACGTGCCTTAAGCACCATTCTCTTCCCTCCTTTTCAGAACTGACCCCCACGTGCCTTAAGCACCATTCTCTTCCCTCCTTTTCAGAACTGACCCCCACGTGCCTTAAGCACTATCTCTTCCCTCCTTTTCAGAACTGACCCCCACGTGCCTTAAGCACCATTCTCTTCCCTCCTTTTCAGAACTGACCCCCACGTGCCTTAAGCACCATTCTCTTCCCTCCTTTTCAGAACTGACCCCCACGTGCCTTAAGCACCATTCTCTTCTCTCCTTTTTAGAACTGACCCCCACGTGCCTTAAGCACTATCTCTTCTCTCCTTTTCAGAGCTGACCCCCACGTGCCTTAAGCACCATTCTCTTCTCTCTTTTTCAGAACTGACCCCCACGACGCCTTCTTCTACGTGGAAGCGGCCTGCAACGCCTGGTTCACCTTCGAGATACTGATCCGCTTCACGGTGACGCCCATGAAAATAGAGTTCGTCAAAAACACCATCAACATCATCGACTTTGTAGCTACTCTGAGCTTCTACACGGATATCATCCTCAATCAGACTAAATTCACAGGTAATAAGCTACCTTCTACACGGACATCATTCTCATTGAATTTTTCACATTAACCTCTGCATTACAGAAAGAAAGTTTCTTACTCTTTCCTTTCTCCTTCCAACAGCAGACGACAACAGCGGGAAATCAGCGGAAGTCATTGAATTTCTGAGTATCATTAGAATCCTCAGGCTGTTCAAGCTCACCCGACACTCTGGGGGCCTCAAGATCCTGATTCATACCTTCAAGGCCTCGGCGAAGGAACTCACTCTCTTGGTGTTCTTTTTGGTGCTAGGAATCGTCATTTTCGCCTCCCTGGTCTACTATGCTGAGAGATTACAGGTGAGAGATTTACTTAGTGGTTACAGAGGAGGGATTGTGCTGTGATTACAGGTGAGGGATTCACTGAGAGAATACAGGTGAAGGATTAGCTGAGAGACTAGACTACAGATTAGGATTATGTATGATGTAATGATAATAACATAAACGATAACAACAACTCGTTTTTCTTCTCCATAGGCGAATCCCCACAATGATTTTAAAAGCATACCAGAGGGTCTCTGGTGGGCCATAGTGACCATGACCACGGTGGGGTACGGTGACATGGTGCCCAGAACGTACGTGGGTATGTTTGTCGGTGCTCTGTGCGCTATTGCTGGCGTGCTTACGATCTCCTTGCCCGTACCTGTCATCGTCTCCAACTTCTCAATGTTTTATAGTCATACGCAGGTGAGAAATACGCCCATGTGTCCCATGGTTATCCTACATTATTTTCAGTCCTAGGTACGTATATTCCTTAGCAAATCACTAAAGATTCGTCCATAACGCTTATTTGCTGTCTCTGCATTTTCATAGGCCCACATCTGATTAAATACTTTCATTTTAGAGAAACAGACATTTTACTTTTCATAATGTCATTTTATTTACCAAAATCTCTCCATCCCATGCTTATCCTACACGATTTTGTGTCCTAAGTACGTATATTCATTAGCAAATCACTACAGATTCGTCCATAACCCTTATTTGCTGTCTGCATTTTTATAGGCCCACATCTGATTAAATACTTTTAATTTTAGAGAAACGGGCATTTTACTTTTCATAATGTCATTTTGTTTACATAAAAGCTCTCCATCCCATGCTAATCTTACATTATTTTCTGTCTTAAGTAGGTATATTCATTAGCAAATCACTACAGATTCGTCCATAAGGCTTATTTGCTGTCTCTGCATTTTTATAGGCTCGCATGTGATTAAATACTTTGAATTTTAGAGAAACGGGCATTTTACTTTTTATAATGTCATTTGGTTTACCAAAAAAATCTCCATCCCATGCTTGTCCTACATTATTTTCGGTCTCATGTCCTTGGAAATCACTGTCTGTGATACTTGTAAGGTCATCTGATTAAATACTTTTCATTTTAGAGAAACAGACATTTTACTTTTCATAATGTCATTTTGTTTAAGGAAAAGCTCTCTATCCCATGCTTATCCTACATTATTTTCTGTCTCATGTCCTTGGAAATCACTGTCTGTGATACTGGTAGGATCATATGATTAAATACTTTTCATTTTAGAGAAACAGACATTTTACTTTTCATAGTGTCATTTTGTTTACGAAAAAGCTCTCCATCACATGCTTATCCTACATTTTCTGTCTTAAGTAGGTATATTCATTAGCAAATCTCTAGAGGTTCGTCCATAACCCTTATTTCCTGTCTCTGCCTTTTCATAGGCCCGGTCAAAACTGCCTAAGAAGCGCCGGAGGGTGTTACCTGTGGAGCAACCTAGACGGGCCGCACGACAACAGCGCCACGACGGCGGTTTGAACCGTCGTATGAATGCCATTAAGCATCACCATCAAGGCATTACTAAAGATGGCATTATGCCTAAGGTAGCAGGTAAGAGTCTTTCATGACAACAAAGAATATGTATATATTTTCTCTTCCATATAGTCTAATTTTGTATATTCTTTATTTCCTCACACTTGTGAATAGATCCTATTGTTCTGAAAGTAAGAGATCCAGGAAGCTGGGGTGACTGTCCCTTAGGTAAGTGTAGTGTCAATAATTCCATTTAACTTTGATAAGGCAGTGGAAAACCAACGCATTTTCTAGATTGATAAATAAAAAACTGGCTTTTTCCTTTGTTGTGTTATATATGTTATTACTTCAAATTATAATTTTGCTCTCAAGTAGAGAGAAATGCCTCAGAAAAAGGTTTAGTGTCAAGTAAAATCAGGATTTAAGACCTTAAAATGCACGTATAAAGTGTATTATTTCCTTTGATAGTTATTTTTCTTCCATATAATCTTACCTCAAAGATTATTTTAAAGTTTAGTTAATGACAACAGCAAAGGCAGGATTTAAGACCTTAAAATGCACGTAAAGTGTATTATTTCCTTTGATAGTTATTTTTATTCCACAAAATCTTAGCTCAAGGATTATTTTAAAGTTTAGTTAATGACAACAGCAAAGGCAGGATTTAAGACCTTAATGCACGTAAAGTATATCATTAAAGGTACTTTTATTCCACAAATTCCTAGCTCAAGGATTATTTTAAAGTTTAGTGAATGAAAAAATTACATTTAAGTTACCGATCATAATTTAATGGATAGTACGTACTATAAATCTTCTTTTCACATGTGACCTCCCGCTATATAAACTTAACGATCCTGGGTCATCCGCCTTTCCTCTCCTCTGCTTGACCTTTAACCTCAGAACGGCTCCCTGTATCTCCTCCTGTCACAGAAACGCTGAACGGGTTCGGTCAGGTGGGGGGTGGCATAAAGAACCTGGGTCTGTATGTCACAGATCAGAGTGGCTTCACCATCGCTCCTTTACAGACTAAGCCATCCTCGGGATATGATATTTATCCTATGCCGGCTCCCCAGCGTCCGCTGCAGGCCCACGAGCCCTCAAGTTAGTATACAGTAGTCTGTACGTGGGAATACGGAAGAGATAAGAGACAAAAATCAAAGGTTCTTATCGAAGTAGGACATTAAGTACAGGGTTGTGTATGCGACTGACTTTTATTTATACATACTACCAAGTCATAATTACTTCCCCATGGTGCATTGTGAATATTTTTCTTAAAAAAAAAAAAAAACGTGGAAATACAGTAGAACTAAGGGACATGAAAACAAAGATACGTATTAAAGTAGGACATTAAGAACAGGATTGAGTATGCGACTGACTATTTATACATACACCAAGTAATAATAACTTTCCCATGGTGCATTATGAATATTTTATCTTAAAAACGTGGAAATACAGAAGAACTGAGGGACATGAAAACAAAGATACGTATTGAAGTAGGACATTAAGTACAGGGTGTAGTATGCGAGTGACTATTTATACATACACCAAGTCATAATTACTTTCCCATGGTGCATTATGAATATTTTATCTCAAAAAAAGTGGAAATACAGAAGAGATAAGGGACATGAAAAAAAAAATACGTATTGAAGTAGGACATTAAGTACAGGGGTGTGTATGCGACTGACTTTTATTTATACATACTACCAAGTCATAATTACTTCCCCATGGTGCTTTATAAATATTTTTTCTTCATAAATATCATAACACCAATATTGTCTACCAAGAATCAAGATAACACGACCTGACATTAATGAAACACTGATTTATTATAAAGTTGGATAAAACAAGACAAATCGATCGATGTATTGTGATTGGGTCGAATTAAGAATAGTTACCATAAAAGATAGATTGTGAAAAAGCTATTCCAGCTCGTTATTAATGAATTTAAGTGCTTACCACAATATGTATATAGGAAATTGACTGGTTTCCTAAAAAAAAATGGTCTGATACAGAATTTTGTTATATCCATAAAAAGATTTTCAGAACAGAGTGAAGCTATCACAGAGATGACAGATGGTTAGAAAATAAACTTTAATTTGTTGTTTTCAGATTATGCAGTAATAATTGAAAATAATTAAAATAAACTGCAAGATATAGTGAAACACTTTCAAAATGGTCTGGGACAGAAGTTTGTTATCTCCATAAAATGATTTTAAGAACAGAGTGAAGCTATAAGTCACAGAGATGAAAGATGGTCAGACAATAAACTTTAATTAATTAATAATCAAGATAAACTACAGAATCTAGTGAAACACTTTCAAAATGTTAGCTAGAGGAGAACATTGAAAATAGATATGCGCAAGATGTAGGTAATTGAACAAAGGTAACGAGGAAACTGTAGTAAGAATGCTGATATTGATAATGGTGTTGAAGTGGTTGATTATTTCAGGCATTTGTGGTAGATTCAAAGGATGCTGTGAAAATGTGGGAAGAAGTGAATATCTGAATAGTTGAAAATAAAGACTGTATGTTTTCCTACAAAAGTCTAAGGAAAGACTTTGCAACCCTATGGATGAACAGTTGAAAGGGTTGAAAGTGTCAAAATGAACTGTTGAAAGGTTTGAAAGTGTCAAAATGAACTGTTGAAAGTGTCAAAATGAACTGTTGAAAGGGTTGAAAGTGTCAAAATGAACTGTTCAAAGGGTTGAAAGTGTCAAAATGAACTGTTGAAAGGGTCGCAAGTGTCAAAATGAACTGTTGAAAGGGTCGATAGTGTCAAAATGAACTGTTAAAATGGTCGCAAGTGTCAAAATGAACTGTTGAAAGGGTCGAAAGTGTCAAAATGAACTGTTGAAAGGATCGATAGTGTCAAAATGAACTGTTGAAAGGGTCGATAGTGTCAAAATGAACTGTTGAAAGGATCGATAGTGTCAAAATGAACTGTTGAAAGGGTCGCAAGTGTCAAAATGAACTGTTGAAAGGGTCGAAAGTGTCAAAATGAACTGTTGAAAGGATCGATAGTGTCAAAATGAACTGTTGAAAGGGTCGATAGTGTCAAAATGAACTGTTGAAAGGATCGATAGTGTCAAAATGAACTGTTGAAAGGGTCGCAAGTGTCAAAATGAACTGTTGAAAGGGTCGATAGTGTCAAAATGAACTGTTGAAAGGATCGATAGTGTCAAAAGGAACTGTTGAAAGGGTTGAAAGTGGCAAAATGAACTGTTGAAAGGATCGATAGTGTCAAAATGAACTGTTGAAAGGGTCGATAGTGTCAAAATGAACTGTTGAAAGGATCGATAGTGTCAAAATGAACTGTTGAAAGGGTCGCAAGTGTCAAAATGAACTGTTGAAAGGGTCGAAAGTGTCAAAATGAACTGTTGAAAGGATCGATAGTGTCAAAATGAACTGTTGAAAGGGTCGCAAGTGTCAAAATGAACTGTTGAAAGGGTCGAAAGTGTCAAAATGAACTGTTGAAAGGATCGATAGTGTCAAAATGAACTGTTGAAAGTGTCGATAGTGTCAAAATGAACTGTTGAAATGGTCGATAGTGTCAAAATGAACTGTTGAAAGGGTCGATAGTGTCAAAATGAACTGTTGAAAGGGTCGAAAGTGTCAAAATGAACTGTTGAAAGGATCGATAGTGTCAAAATGACCTGTTGAAAGGGTCGATAGTGTCAAAATGAACTGTTGAAAGGGTCGCAAGTGTCAAAATGAACTGTTGAAAGGGTCGATAGTGTCAAAATGAACTGTTGAAAGGATCGATAGTGTCAAAATGAACTGTTGAAAGGGTCGAAAGTGTCAAAATGAACTGTTGAAAGGGTCGAAAATGTCAAAATGAACTGTTGAAAGGATCGATAGTGTCAAAATGAACTGTTGAAAGGATCGATAGTGTCAAAATGAACTGTTGAAAGGGTCGCAAGTGTCAAAATGAACTGTTGAAAGGGTCGAAAGTGTCAAAATGAACTGTTGAAAGGGTCGCAAGTGTCAAAATGAACTGTTGGAAGTGTCAATAATAACTTCTGGAGGGGTAGAAAGTGTCAAAATGAACTTTGGAAATGGTCGAAAGTTTCAAAATGAACTGTTGAAAGTGTCAAAATTGTCAAAATGAACTGTTGAAAGGGTCGCAAGTGTCAAAATTAACTGTTGAAGGGGTCAAAAGTGTCAGAATTAATTGTTGAAAGTGTGAAAATGAACTGTTGAAAGTGTCAAAATGAACTGTTGGAAGTGTCAATAATAACTGCTGGAGGGGTCGAAAGTGTCAAAATGAACTGTTGAAAGTGTCAAAATGAACTGTGGAACGGGTCAAAAGTGTCAGAACTGTTGAAAGGGTCGAAAGTGTCAAAATGAACTGTTGAAAGGGTCGAAAGTGTCAAAATAAACTGTTGAAAGGGTCGATAGTGTCAAAATGAATTGTTAAAAGGGTCGAAAGTGACAAAGTAAACTGTTGAAAGGGTATGGAAGTGTCAAAATGAACTGTGGAAAGGGTCGAAAGTGTCAAAATAAACTGTTGAAAGGGTCGAAAGTGTCAAAATGAACTGTTGAAAGGGTCGAAAGTGTCAAAATGAACTGTTGAAAGAGTTGAGTATCAAAATGAACTGTTGAAAGGGTCGAAAGTATGAAAATGAACTGTTGAAAGGGTCGAAAGTGTCAAAATGAACTGTTGAAAGGGTCGAAAGTGTCAAAATGAACTGTTGAAAGGGTCAAAAGTGACAATGTGGACTGTTGAAAGGGTCAAAATGAACTGTTGAAAATGTCAAAATGAACTGTGGAATGGGTCGAAAGTGCCGAAATGAACTGTTGAAAGGGTCGAAAGTGTCAAAATAAACTGTTGAAAGAGTTGAGTATCAAAATGAACTGTTGAAAGGGTTGAAAGTATGAAAATGAACTGTTGAAAGGGTCGAAAGTGTCAAAATGAACTGTTGAAAGGGTCGAAAGTGTCAAAATGAACTGTTGAAAGGGTCAAAAGTGTCAAAAGGAACTGTTGAAAGGGTCGAAAGTATCAAAATGAACTATGGAAGGGGTCGAAAGTGTCAAAAGGAACTGTTGAAAGGGTCTAAAGTGACAAAGTGGACTGTTGAAAGGGTATGAAAGTGTCAAAATGAACTGTTGAAAGGGTCGAAAGTGTCAAAATGAACTGTTGAAAGAGTCGAAAGTGTCAAAATGAACTATGGAAGTGGTCGAAAGTGTCAAAAGGAACTGTTGAAAGGGTCGAAAGTGTCAAAATGAACTTTTGAAAGGGTCGAAAGTGACAAAGTGGACTGTTGAAAGGGTATGAAAGTCTCAAAATGAACTGTTGAAAGTGTCAAAATGAACTGTGAAAGGGGTCGAAAGTGTCAAAATGAACTGTTAAAAGGGTCGAAAGTGTCAAAATTAACTGTGGAAGGGGTCGAAAGTGTCAAAATGAACTGTTGAAAGGGGTGGAAGTATCAATAGTAACTGCTGGAGGGGTCGAAAGTGTCAAAATGAACTGTTGAAAGGGTTGAAAGTGTCAAAATGAACTGTGGAAGGGGTCGAAAGTGTCAAAATGAACTGTTGAAAGGGTCGAAAGTGAAGTGGACTGTTGAAAGTGTCAAAATGAACTGTTGAAAGGGTCGAAAGTGAAGTGGACTGTTGTAAGTGTCAAAATGAACTGTTGAAAGGGTCGGAAGTATCAATAGTAACTGCTGGAGAGGTCAAAAGTGTCAAAATGACCCGTGGAAGTGGTCGAAAGTGTCAAAATAAACTTGAGAGTCGAAAGTGTCAAAATGAACTGTTGAAAGGTTTGAAAGTGTCAAAATGAACTGTTGAAAGTGTGGAAAGTGTCAAAATGAACTGCTGAATTGGCCGAAAGTGTCAAAATGAACTGTTGAAAGGGTCGAAAGTGTCAAAATGAACGGTTGAAAGGGTCGAAAGTGTCTATAATAACTGCTAGAAGGGTCGAAAGTGTCAAAATGACCTGTTGAAAGGGCCGAAAGTGTCAAAATGAACTGTTGAAAGTGTCAAAAGTGTCAAAATGAACTGTTGAAAGTGTCGAAAGTGCCAAAAGGAAGTGCCAAAAGGAAGTTACTGTTATGTTAATTTTCCATCTATGTAGGTGTATGAAGTAATCAATATGGTGGAGATTTTATGCACTAGGAGTCTGGGGGATTAGTCTATAAAACAATAATTGATCCGTTAATGTGAGAGAGAGAGAGAGAGAGAGAGAGAGAGAGAGAGAGAGAGAGAGAGAGAGAGAGAGAGAGAGAGAGAGATTATCAAATTGAGCTGAGAATCAAGTACAAAAAAGGGTAAATTTACATTACTAAAAGAAAATATTCGTATGAGTCAATACAAAGTATAATTACGTGGTAAACATAGGGGAAAGAAAATGTGAATAACGAACCTAGAAATACAGTGTTTGAAAACTGCATTTAAAAAAAGACAATGTTATTTCGATGTGTATACAGTGTATTTATACAAGACAATATCATTTCGAAGTAAATATGTTTTACAAGACAATATCATTTCGAAGTAAATATATATACAAGACAATATCATTTCAAAGTAAATATATTTTACAAGACTTTCATTTGGAAGTAAATATATTCTTACAAGAATATCATTTGAAAGTAAATATATTTTCACAAGAACAACGTAATCATCAGAAATTAGAATTTTCCGTTAATACTTCACACTTTGCATATTAGTATACAAATATAAGACTATTTTATGCAAATACCGATGGTTTTGGGAACCTGAAGATCGGAGGATCACGAACTCTCTCTCTGGCAAGGAAGTAAGTCATTCTTGAGTACATTCTAACAATACTGATATTCAGTTCGTCTAATATAGAAACTTAAATCTCTAACACAATTACTTAAGAAAGGTAGATCATATTTAGTAAACAAGCGTTTATTGCTAACATTTTCTTCGCAGCTAATGGCCAATTTAACTGTTTGTTGTAATGCATTAAAAAAATCTGTCTGTTTTGAGCCTATTGTTCGATGAGTCTGGACGAAGAAGGAGCAGTTGCTATTTTAATCTCTTAAAATTCTGTAAATTTGCATATCTTACATATCACGTAACTCCAATCTATCGTGTTTTTTTTTTCATTTAGAAAAAAAGATTGAACTAATAAAGATTTAAAGGTCGCTCATGAATGTCAGAGGCAAGGGGCAGTGACATTGCCCTATCAAGCAGGACAATGCCCTAGAGATTGCATCCTGTTTTATCCTTAATCTTGTTAACTAGCACTGTAACGTACACTTTTCCTATCACACTCGATGAACTAATAACCCTTGAATTACAAAACTCATGCACATTTGCTCTACCTTTGTATAGCTGAACAATACACACACACACACCCAGTCCACTGGTGCTATTGACAACCTAAAACATATATTAAAAAATCTCACCAACCATTCATATACAGTCACACCCCTTCCTTTAACATCTCAGCCCTCACACCATCCATACCAGGTGCTTTTCTTGCTTTTGTCTCATCTAGTGCTCACTTCACTTCCTCATTTGTAATCTCTCATTCTCATCTCCCATCACTGGCACCTCAACATCTGGAACAGCAGTTATATCTGCCTATTATCCTACAATTTCAGTAACTTTTCCAAATATTCATCCCACCTTTTCCTTGACTCCTCTCCCTTCAACAACCTTCCATGTTCATCTTTCCCTGGCTCTTCAATTCTCGATACACCCTTCCTTACTTTCTTCTCTTCTTTCCCAAAAGTCTTCGTATTTGCTTCAGCTTCATATGAACGACTCAATCCCTGACCGCATCTCCAGTCAGCCGCTCTCTTTGCCTCGGCTACCTTAAGTTTCACTTTCACATTTTTCTCTATATATCTTTCATACTTCTCTACACCATTACATTCATAGCCAAGATAATGCAGTCACGTACAATGTGATCAGATAATTCTTGGGAGAAAAGGCATAAGAAGAGAGATATAGAACCAGAGAGAGAAAGAAAGGGAAACAGAATAAGGGGCGGGGTGTTGTTGGAAAGTGAGCCAGTGATCTTTGGAGACGTGGCATGATTGAGGGAATTCGTTTAAAACCAGGTGCCCTCCCCATCGGCCCTTTCTCGCTGCGTTGAGTAAAGTGCAGCACCATATACTTTACACTCACACTACACCACAGAACCTTATTTCAATTACTGTGAATATGTTATATCCATTAAATTTCTCATCACTCCAGTGCAAAATAGAATGTTTACACCGGAGAGTGAACCTGGTATATAAATTGGTCTCGTTTTCATAATAAACCACTTTATTATAAGAAAGTGTTTTTCACCGTAGATTGCATCTGCAACACACTTGACAACACATCTGTGATATATATATATATATATATATATATATATATATATATATATATATATATATATACTGTATATGTGTATATATATATATATATATATATATATATATATATATATATATATATATATATATATATATATATATATATATATAATCAGGATTAAGTAAAAAAAGGATTCTAAATGTCGGCTATATTTAAGCCTCAAAACCTTGAACAAGGTCCATCTAACTTTGTACGTAGTTTACATTATCTTACTCTCGTTATCTATCCTCCCAGATTTCCAAAATTTTAATAAATGAGTACCTAATGTGGTAATCAAAGCAGGGTTTAATTGATAAACTTTCTAACACCTGATGTTTGAACTACCAAGGTTTTTTTTTTAGGGGAAATTATTAGGTTTTCTAAAAGTTGAATAGAATTGGGGAAACACACTATAGGTTTCATCCAGGCAATGCAAGGAGAAGACCCTCGTAATCACAGATAAGTTAACTGGAATGCACTTCCTTGCACGAGCATGCATATAAAACACCAAATGGCACATTATTTCTGATTCAACTTTAAACATTGTTTGTTTACTACTCAGCTTTTAGCAAAACACTTGACATGTGTTATTTATTAAGTCAGTTAGCGATTATGCAGTTAATTAACATAAGCACGTTCATTTAGATTATAGCATTTATTAATACCCCCCCCCCCCCACATTGACTGTGCGGATATTTTTCCATTTTTTTGCTTTCCATCATTTTTGCTAATCTTTAATCTAACTTTTTTTTTTTTTATCTCAAGTTTAAGTTTCATATATTTTACAAATCAATTCCTATATTGGGAATCATTGCATTAAAGATTTAAAGTAAAATCATAAAACAGATGAAAGATCACATGAGAGGAATTCTATTCCTTTACTGAGAGTTCATATAAATAAAATTATTACTTACAAGTATAAATTTAGAAGGCTTCACCAAAAGATGTTTCTTGAAAATTCCATCTAATCACCAACACTCTTAACCGCTCTTCTTGAAACGAAAATCCAAGAAATAAATGTTTTCTTTTTTCCTGGTGGTTTGCCACTTCGATCCTTCCAGGTTGCGACTCCTACTACAGTAGCTCTCCTATGCCCCTCCATCCCCCGGCACTGGATCCTTTAGGAAATAGTCTTCGAGGGGACAAGGACACCCTTCAGCTACTTCAGGTAAGGATCTTTTATGTTTTGATAGTGCAGAAGGATCTTTTATGCTTGGATAGTGCAGAAGGATCTTTTATTCTTGGATTGCTGAAGGATCTTTTATGCTTGGATGGTGCTGAAGGATCTTTTGTGCTTGGATAGTGCAGGAGGATCTTTTATGTTTGGATTGCTGAAAGATCTTTTATTCTTGGATTGTGCAGAAGGATATTTTATGCTTTGATAGTGCTGAAGGATCTTTTGGTCTTGGATAGTGCAGAAGGATCTTTTGTGCTTGGATAGTGCAGAAGGATCTTTTGTGCTTGGATAGTGCAGAAGGATCTTTCATGCTTGGATAGTGCAGAATTGTTGTGCTTGGATAGTGCAGAAGGATCTTTTATGCTTTGATAGTGCTGAAGGATCTTTTGTGCTTGGATAGTGCTGAAGGATCTTTTATGCTTGGATAGTGCAGAAGGATCTTTTATGCTTAGATAGTGCAGAAGGATCTTTTATTCTTGGATTGCTGAAGGATCTTTTGTGCTTGGATAGTGCAGAAGGATCTTTTATGCTTGGATAGTGCAGAAGGATCTTTTATGCTTAGATAGTGCAGAAGGATCTTTTATTCTTGGATTGCTGAAGGATCTTTTATGTTTGGATAGTGCAGAAGGATCTTTTATTCTTGGATTGCTGAAGGATCTTTTATGTTTGGATAGTGCAGAAGGATCTTTTATGCTTGGATAGTGCAGAAGGATCTTTTATTCTTGGATTGCTGAAGGATCTTTTATTCTTGGATTGCTGAAGGATCTTTTATGTTTGGATAGTGCAGAAGGATCTTTTATTCTTGGATTGCTGAAGGATCTTTTATTCTTGGATAGTGCAGAAGGATCTTTTATTCTTGGATAGTGCAGAAGGATCTTTTATTCTTGGATTGCTGAAGGATCTTTTATGTTTGGATAGTGCAGAAGGATCTTTTATTCTTGGATAGTGCAGAAGGATCTTTTATTCTTGGATTGCTGAAGGATCTTTTATGTTTGGATAGTGCAGAAGGATCTTTTATGCTTGGATAGTGCAGAAGGATCTTTTATTCTTGGATAGTGCAGAAGGATCTTTTATTCTTGGATTGTTGAAGGATCTTTTATGTTTGGATAGTGCAGAAGGATCTTTTATGTTTGGATAGTGCAGAAGGATCTTTTATGTTTGGATAGTGCAGAAGGATCTTTTATTCTTGGATTGCTGAAGGATCTTTTATGTTTGGATAGTGCAGAAGGATCTTTTATGCTTGGAGATTGCTGAAGGATCTTTTATTCTTGGATTGCTGAAGGATCTTTTATTCTTGGATTGCTGAAGGATCTTTTATGTTTGGATAGTGCAGAAGGATCTTTTGTGCTTGGATAGTGCTGAAGGATCTTCTATTATTATTATTATTATTATGATTATTATTATTATTATTATTAGCTAAGCTACAACCCTAGTTTGGAAAGAAGGATGCTATAAGACCAAGGGCTCCAAAATAGAAAAATAGCCTACTGAGGAAAGGAAATAAGGAAACAAATAAACTACAAGAGATGTAATGAAATAACATATTTTAAGAACAATAACAATATTAAAATAGAACTTCCATATAAAAACTATGAAAAAAACTTATGTCGGCCTGTTCAACATGAAAACATTCGGTGCAAGTTTGAACTTTTCAAGTTCTAAATTTGGATAGTGCAGCGAAGTCCAGATAATGTGCGGTTTTTTTCTTCACTCCCGATAATAGAGGTTTCTTTTCTGCACTCCAGATATTGTGGGTTTGTTTTCTGCACTCTAGATAATAGGGGTTTCTTTTCTGCACTCCAGATAATGTGGGTTTCTTTTCGGCACTCCCGATAATAAGGGTTTCTTTTCTGCACTCCAGATAATGTGGGTTTCTTTTCTGGACTCCAAATAATGTGGGTTCCTTTTCTGCACTCCCGATAATAAGGGTTTCTTTTCTTCACTCCGATAATATGGGTCTCTTTTCTGCACTACCGATAATAAGGGTTTCTTTTCTGCACTCCCGATAATAAGGGTTTCTTCTCTGCACTCCAGATAATGTGGGTTTGTTTTCTGCACTCTTCAATACGTTCATTCAAGTTTGATTATATTCCATACTAACAGTTTTACCCGTTTTGTGTAACAGACACACATTTAAAAACAAATGTCTCATCCCCTTATCAGAAGATGTATAATCAGATAAAATTTTCAGAATATGAAAATACAGTGATGTTTATCTTTTGATACTAAGGATGGACATTAATAATATACACATAATCTTATAATATTTTGATCCTTGCATGACTATGATAGAGAAAAACTTAGTTACTGTTACGTGGGTACGTGTAGAGGTTACTAAATATATTTGTATTTCAAGAAGTTACTAAATGTATTTTTATTTCAAACCTTGCATGACTATGAGAGATAAGAAAATAGTTATTGTTACTTGGTTACATGCAGAGGTTACTACATATATTCGTATTTCAAAAAATTAACAATACAATTGTTTAAACATTAAACACAAAAGATAAAATCACTGACTCTTCTTCTTCTACCAATGCCCAGCCAAGATCCGCCACCTTCAGTTCCGGGAGCTACGTTTTCGGCCGCAGAAAATCCTCCGGCTGCACTCTGACGGGGAGAGGCGTGGTGTCCTTGAGCGAATCCCTGGCTTCCCCAGGGGCCTACATCGCCTCGACTCTGGGCATATTGTCCTTATCGAGTTCAGATCCGTCCGTAGCCAATACTTCGAAGAATGAGAAATCCGACTCGAAATCTTCGCAGGACCTGCCTTACTCGACCCACCTGGTGCCGGAGAACGTCGTCAGCGGTCCCAGTCTAATGGGCGACGCCTCTGAAGCCATCATTGCCAACAACAACATGAAGAACTACAACAACAACAGTAGGAAGTACTCGTTATCACACGGGGGCGGTGATAGAGACGAGGTGAACTGGAAACGGCACAATAATCCGACCGATGAAGGGTCGCTTTCGTCGACTGTGCCTCCAATCCATAGTAAGAATTTTAATTTTCAGTCGTTGGATATATCAGCGGTAACTAGTCCACTGTAGGACAAGGGCGTCAGACTTGTTCTTCCACCTGTGTATGGTCTTTCTACGCCAGTTTATATCTGCCAATTATCTTAGTTTGTCAATCCATCGCCTTTTCTTCCTTTCCATTCTTTTGCAATCTGTAGGGACACATTCTGTTAATTTTAATGTCTTCTCTTATCTGTCATTTTCATTATATATCCTCTCATGTCTATTTATTTTTCTTATATGTTATGAAATATTTTGGGATAGTCTTGGTTCTCAGGCCAAATAATATTAGTGAATTATCAATAATAAACATATTTTCTTTATTTTCATTAGTACTTGTAAAATAATATTGGCATATGAGCATTTCTCTTTAGGGTACAACAAATAAACACAAAACTCAACATATTTCTATGTTTTTTCACAGTTGAGACGGTAGATTCTTTATTGATAAAATGGCCCTTTCTCTATAAAGTACTACAAAGAAATAAAACTCCAAATATTCGGATCAATTTTAACATTTGAGACTGTAGATTCTTTATTGATAAAATTAGTTTTTCTCTTTAAAGTACCATAAAGAAACACAAGACTCAATAACATATTTCGATATTTTTTTTCCGCAGTTAAGATGGTAGATTCTTTTTTGATAAAATGAACCCTTTTCTTTAAAGTTCCACAATGAAACAATACTCAACATATTTCTATATATTTTCTGCAGTTGAGACTGTAGATTCTTTATTGATAAAATGAGACTTTCTCTTGAAAGTACCACAGAGTAACACAAGACTCAATAACATATTTCGATATTTTTTTTTCCGCAGTTAAGATGGTAGATTCTTTTTTGATAAAATGAACCCTTTTCTTTAAAGTACCACAATGAAACAAAACTCAACATATTTCGATAAATTTTCGCAGTTGAAATGGTGGATTCTTTACTGATAAAATGAGCCTTTCTCTTTAAAGTGCCACAGAAAGAAAACTCAAGATATTTCGTTATTTTTTCACGATTGAGACGGTAGATTATTGATAAGATAACCCTTTCTCTTTAAAGTACCACAAAAAAAAAAACGCAAAACTCAATACACTTTCGTTTTTTTTTTTTTTTTTTTTTTTTTTTTTGCGGTTGAGTCGGTATATTCTTTATTGATGAAATGAACCTTTCTCTCTAAAGTACCACAAAAAACCCGCAAAACTCAACATATTTCAATATTTGTTTTCCATTTTTTTTTGCAGTTGAGACGGTAGATTATTGATAAAATTACCCTTTCCCTCTAAAGTACCACATAAAAACGCAAAACTCAACATAATTCGATATTTTTCTTTTGCAGTTGAGACGGTATATTCTTTATTGATAAAATTACCCTTTCTCTCTAAAGTACCACAAAAAAAAAAAAAACGCAAAACTCATCATATTTCGATTTTTTTTTTCTTTGCAGTTGAGACGGTAGACTCCGAAGAGCCGTCTCCCACCGGTGACAACGAGAACTGCAGCATACCTCAGCTAACCATCCTGGTACCAGAAACGACGACTCAGCATTCAACGTTACCAGAAGTCGAACACCCATGACTATAAGTTCCTGGAGGCTTCCTTTCGAGAACTCTTTTCAAGCATTGAGGAAATTAATGGTCCTCAGTGCTCACTTAGTTACTGTTCTACCAGAAGTCTTCAGCATAACTCAAATTTATCCCAAATGTTGGCGTTTTCATGCCAACGTCTGATACATAAGCATCTTCTGTTCTCCGGACAATTACTTGTGGTGACAATAAGGAAAAAATTATTTAGAATAATGTAAGTATTGAGACTACTATAGTCAATTCTTTTTAGCGAGGCAGATTTGCACTTACTGGCAAGGGTGCCCTTTTAGCTCGGAAACGTTTCCTGCTCGCTGATTGGTTCGACAAGATAATTCTAACCAATCAGGTAGCAGGAAACTTTTTCCGAGCTAAAAGGGCATCGCTTGCCAGTCGGTGCAAATGCACCTCATTAAAAAAATTTGAGTATACACATTATTTTTTTCAAGACAATTATTTTTGGGCCTCTAATCACGAATTTACGATTGGAAAATATAACGAATTGAGGCTCACTACACATTGTTTTTTCAAGACAATTATTTTTGAGCCTCAAATCACCAATTTACGATTGGAAAATATAGCAAATTGAGACTCACTACACATTGTTTTTTCAAGTCAATTATTTTTGGGCCTCAAATCACCAATTTACGATTGGAAAAATATAACGAATTGAGACTAAATACACATTTTTTTTTTCAAGACAATTATTATTGAGCGTCTAATCAATTTACGTTTGGAATTTCAATAAATCCCTATTTTACTGCAATTTAGCAACATTGCAAGCAAAAAACAAAAGACTTCTTGCCTCCAAGCCGATGACAAATCATGGCGAGAATACAGCGCCAGTTTGAAATTAATTTCATATTGAAAACCGACTTTGAAACTTTTAAGACAAAGTCTGTCTCCTTTCACGCGTCTCAATTGCCTTTCTCTCGAAGACATAAAAATACCCGAAATCAGAAAGTATATGTTTTGTATAAAAAAGGGTCACTTTCACTGTAGCTAGACACTTTTTCTAACTTGCTAGAAATAGATATATATTTCCTAGGGCCTACTATTAGAAGGGAAGAAATTTGTAGATTTTTTTTTAATAGGGATTTCAGGAATATCTTAAGTGACTTAAGGTGGCCAAAAGAAAATATTTATCTATATGCCTTAACGGAGTATGATTCAAATACTTGGACTTTTTCAACTTTTTGAAAGGAGATTTGTATCAATAAGCATATATATATATATATATATATATATATATATATATATATATATATGTGTGTATATATATATGTATGTTTATATGTGTGTATTCTGTATATATGTTTATATATATATGCATATATATATATATATTTATTTATGTATGCATATATATTTATATATATATATGTATATATATTTATATATAATGTATGTATAAGCATATATGTATATATATATATATATATATATATATATATATATATATATATATATATATATATATATATATATATGTATGTATATACAATTCATATATAAATCTATATGTATGTATATACAGTAGGAGTGTACATATATATATATATATATATATATATATATATATATATATATATATATATATAAAGATACAGTCCAAGTAATAAGGAAAAAGGAAAAGAAAAAAAAAGAAGTAACAGGCATATGAGACCTCGAGCACAGTCCAGATTAATTAATGCTCTACAGCCCGAGTCTGTGCCTTGTAAAGAAGTAGATGATTAGTTCCGAAATTAGAGAAGTACCCTTCCTATCCTGAAATAATAATGTTACATTGTTTGCAACTTTATTCCTAAATGAACGCTCGTCTCCTTTATATATATATATATATATATATATATATATATATATATATATATGTATATATACATATATATGTATATATATACATATATATATATATATATATATATATGTATATATATGTGTGTATAAATAAATATATATATATATATATATATATATATATATATATATATATATATATATATAGTATATACCACATATATGTGTGTGTTTGTATAGTTATAAAGTATATTTGCATACATATAAATACACACACACACACACACATATATATATATATACATATATATATATTGCTTAGATATATAAACATATTTACGCGTACGTGTGTGTAAGTATGAGCGCGCACACTAGTAAGTGTGCTTCTTTGTATGTTTGTGCGTACGTCTGTTGTGCTTTGTTAAAATGCAAACCCATATATGACTTATATTTCATCAAGAATTTCCATATTTCAAAAAGGAAGCTCTTGAACCAAAGAGAAGAAATAGATTTTTATATGAAATACCTATGTGGATAGGTATCGAATATTATGTTTAGTATCTCCGCTTGCTTATCCCGTATTACATGCTAATGAATTGCATTGTATAAACAGCGTAATGTGGGGGGAACAATATATTTGGAAGATTTATATCAGAAAAGTGTAAAGAAGGACTCTTTTCACCGGCCGTCACAGGTCGACCCAGAAAATATGTATATATTCACTGCAAGACGACACCGATATTGCCCTTAAAGCTGTTTGCAATATGTCCAGGATATATACAGTTCGAATTTGCGTTCTTTAGAATAGCGCATGCGCTTGACGCCGTTTGAATTTTATAAAGTTAATACTATGATTACGCCAGTTACGTGACCTTGCTATATCAGCAGATGAACTCAATGCTTAATCCTTGCCTCTTCTTTCGTCCTATGCTTTTGTGAGTATCCACAGCTTCATATCATAAGGCTTAATGTTTTTTCTCGGCTTCAGGGAGTAAACAGGTTAATAGCATTGTCCAGTTTTGCGGTCAATATATGAAAATGGGTGACAGAGAGTCTAGAATCCTGAGGTGGTTCGGGAAAGAATATTTCTATGAATAAGTCATAATTAAAGGCATATAAAAATGGGAGACAGAGAGTATAGAATCATGAGAAGGTTCATGAAATATATTTGTTTTCTATAGATAAGGGATAATTAAATGTCTTGTAATAGTTTTTAATATCTCGAAAAATTGATTGAAATTTGGTTGGAAATAGCTGATATAAAGATTAATTAGACAGTTTAGAATCCTGGGAAGGTTCATGAAATATTGTTTTCTATAAATAAGGCATAATTAAAGGTCCTTTAATAGTTTTCAATATCTTGAAATCATTTACAGAAATTTGGTGGGAAATAGATGATATAAAGATTAATTTCTTGATAAAAAGCAAACTAATCCTTGGTTCTCAGCAAGTTAAAATCATCATTTAAATTTCAAAAGAGAATGGCTGAAGAATTCATGAAGAAGCAGTTACAAAAGTTCCTGTAATTTGACCTCATTTCGAATATCTTTTCTGAAACAGCTTCTTGGGATCAGGTTAATAATTACCAGTTTAGGCTTGCATTTCCTGTTGTTGTGGGCTGATTGGTAACGTCTCTGTCTGGTGTTTGCCAGACGGGGGTTCGAGTCCCGCTCAGACTCGTTAGTGCCATTAGGGTCTGCAACCTTACCATCCTCGTGAGCTGAGCTTGGGGGTTTTGGGGGAGCCTATAGGTCTATCTGCTGAGTCATCAGCAGTCACTCCCTGGGCCCTTCCTGGTCCTAGCTTGGGTGGAGAGGAGGTTTGGGCGCTGATAATATATGATCAGTCTCTAGGGCATTGTCCTGATTGCTAGGGCAGTGTCAATGCCCCTTGCCTCTGTCATTCACGAGCGACATTTAAACCTTTAAACAGAAACTCACTCTTCAAGGCTGACTGAAAACTCTGGAGTTGCATACTTAAAGATTCTTTTCAATCTTTTTAAAGCAGTTTCCCATAGATCAATGTAAGGTCAACCTCAATTTTGTTATTTATATAAACGTTATTTCAAAATGAAAAAAAAAATAATAAAAATCTTAAAGATGCCTAGTACGAAATGATATAATTTAGAGATAGATATTTTCTTACTTTTAGTAATTTAACAAACTTAGAAATAAAGAAGAATACTAGTCTGTAATTTTTGCAATTTTACTTCCTGCTCACGCCATGAAATTTCAAATGTGATTCCTGGAAAAAAAATAATTCAATCTTCGAAAGTTTACTTAATATTTTTTTTTTTTTTTTTTTTTTTTGCGTTTTCAACCTTATCAAAGAAATTAGGTTGTAGTTTGCAACAAAGAATATACAAGATTACAATTTTGATTCGTACTCACGCCAGTGAATTTCAAATGTGATTCCTCGAAAAAAAAAGTGATTATATAATTAACGGGATTTTTTTTTTTTTTTTTTTTTTTTTTTTTTTTTTTTTTTTTCTCTAACCGTATCAAATAAATTAGGTTGTAGTTTCTAACAATGAATAATAAACATTGCAATTTTCATTCCTAATCACGCCATGAAATTTCAAATGTAATTCCTCGAAAAAAATTATTTTTCAATTAACCATAAAATTTTCTTTTAATCTTATGAAAGAAATTAGGTTGTTGTTTCTTACAATAAATATAAAAGATCGCAATTTTAATTCGTATTCATAACACAAAATTCGAAACTTTTCTAATTGAAATTTTTTTTTCAAACATTATTAGATAAATTAAGTTGCAGTTTCCAACAATAAATATAAAATAATTCGAAACTTTTCTTCCTCGAATATATATATATATATATATATATATATATATATATATATATATATATACTGTATATATATATATATATCGAGGAAATATATATATACATATATTATATATATATATATATATATATATATATATATATATATATATATAATTAACTTGCCAAAACATTTACGTTGTCTTCAACCTTCTTGAAAGAGCTGGATTCGGTCAGTGTGACATTTCTAGTCAATAAGAAATTGGTTTGGATAATCCTCGCTTTTGCATTAACGCTATATGGTGCCCTTTGAATATACTTATCTATACGCTATAGGTTTCACAACGCAGTTTCATAGAATTCAATCAAATTATGTGCTCATTGTAAATAAATTTATATTGATATACTGTGTTTTCTGTATCAAAATAAAAAAAAAAATAAAACTAAGTGGCTCTTATTCTGAATACCCTTACCATAATTTTCAAAGAATATGCAAAAATTTGTTTGATCATTTTCAATATATATATATATATATATATATATATATATATATATATATATATATATATATATATATATATATACATACATACATACATACATATATATATCATCTCATACGCCTATTGACTCCTATATTTTGTTTATGTATATATATATATATATATATATATATTATATATATATATATATATATATATATATATATATTATCTCCTACTCCTATTGATTATATTCTATATATATATATATATATATATATATATATATATGTATATATATATATATATATATATACATATACATGTATATGTATACTGTATATATATATATATATATATATATATATATATATATATATACATATAAATATATATATATATATATATATATATATATATATATGGAGAGAGAGAAAATTTTCCATAGTTGAATTCTCTCTCTCTCTCTCTCTCTCTCTCTCTCTCTCTCTCTCTCTCTCTCTCTCTCTCTCTCTCTCTCTCTCTCTCATCATCTTCTTAATTGACATTTTAAAGAAAAATTTCTTTTTCCTCCTATTAGTTATACGTTGACTATCTGCAGCAAAACCAAATTGCCCGATGTTGCTAATGAAATAAACTAAACATTCAAATTAGTTCATTAAATATCCATTTATCTACCATGGCACTTCCCCTAATTTTTGGGGGGGCGGGAGGAAGCCAACATCTTAATAGAAACAAAGGAGATTTTTTTCCTCCTTGTCTGACGAGGGACTCGGCCGAGTTTGGTTGGTAATGCTAGGGTCCCACAGCCCACCCTGACTCGCTTGGTGCTGCTACCTCAACGGTTAGCCTGGTGAGCTGATGTAACAGTAGGGCCCATCGGAACTGCTTCACAATCGTTCGCCATTCATTTCTATTCCTATTCTTTTGCCTCTTACATCTATCCTCCTGTCACCTAGGGCTTTCTTCACTTCATCCATCCGCAAACCTTGGCCTTCCTCTTGTACTCCTCCCATCAATTCTTGCATTCATCACCTTCAGCTGATGACCATTTTCCATACTCTCTACATGGCCAAACCACCTCAACACATTCATATCCACTTTAGCTGCTAATTATTTTCTCTCACTCGTTCTCACCCTCACTACCTCGTTCCTGACCTTATCTAATCGAGACACACCAGCCATACTCCTCAGACACTTCATCTCAAACACATTCAATTTCTGTCTCTCCGTCACTATCATTCCCCACAACTCCGATCCATACATCACAGTTGGTACAATGTACTACAATCACTTTCTCATACAGCACTCTCTTTAAATTCATTCCTAACCGTCTATTCTTTACCACTCCGTTCACTGCTCTCCAACACTTTATATCCTTCATTCACTCACTGTCGTACATCTGCTTCCGCTCCACCATTTGCAGCAATCCAAGTACTTAAACTGATCTGCTTCCTCAAGTAACTCTCCAATCAACATGACATCTACGTCCACCCTCCCTTCTTGTGCACCCCATAACCTTACTCTTACCCACATTAACTGGCAACTTCCTTGTTTCAGACTCCCTTCCAAAACTCTCTCAGTAACACACACAGCTCCTCCTCCAAGTCTGCGACCAATACAGTATCATACGCCAACAACAACTGATTCACCTGCCACTCAGGGTTGTCAGGTTTTCCAAGTGATAACAGTCCAACGTCTGATCATCTGCAGCTTTAAAAGGCCAACCTCATAGTAGAAAAAGGCCGAAAATATAGCATTTAAGGTCAACCAATTTCAAAAAGGCCAAATTTGGGTATCTAGCATGAAAAAAGGACATATTTTGAGTTTTTTGGCACGAAAAAAGGCTAACCAGGTTGATCACCCTCATCTATTAGTTCAGACAACGACCAAGCGCTCAAGCAATCACATCTCTGACAGCTCCATCAAAAAACAAATTGAACAACTATGGTGACACCACTCATCCCTGTTCCAGCCCCCACTCGCGCTGGAAACCACTCACAGAAATATAGTAAGTAATATTCTTGTACTGAGAGAGAGAGAGAGAGAGAGAGAGAGAGAGAGAGAGAGAGAGAGAGAGAGAGAGAGAGAGAGAGAATTTATCTGTATGTATGTATATATATATATATGTATATATATATATATGTGTGTGTGTGTGTGTATACATATACAGTATGTGTATATATATATATATATATATATATATATATATATATATATATATATATACACACATATATATATATAGAATTATATATATATAATATATATATAGAATTGTATATATATATATATGTATATATATATATATATATATATATATAAATGACTATTTTTTCCATTCATTGATCTATACTTATATTCTAATCCAAATCTCTATTTAAAAAAAAAGATCAGTTACAGTAAAAGACATCTTAATATATAGGGTTAATGATTTAAAGGGCGAGTTATTTTCCAGTAAATAACACAGGTTCATCTTAAACATTAATGTAAACTGTAGAAGAAAAAATAAAGTAAAAAGCAGGAAAGTCATTTGAAGGGAGTTATGTGTATTCAAAAATGTAAAATAAGTAAAAAAAAAAAAAATAGTATTCTGTAATTTTCTACACAATGTTTTCGAAAGATAATAATAATTATTATTATTATTATTATTATTATTATTATTTGCTAAGCTACACCCCTAGTTGGAAAAGCAGGATGCTTTAAGTCCAGGGGCTCCAATAGGGAAAATAGCCCAGTGAGGAAAGGAAAATAGAAAATATCTTAAGAAGAGTAAAAACATTAAAATAAATATATGCCGGCAGCGATATAAACATTGCGTAAAGTAATAAGAAAATGCAGAAGAATTGTAAAAATTAAACGAGAGTAGGAAAACAGAGTGATTATAATAATTAAACATGCAATTGCCTACATATTACCTATAAGGTGGAAAATATAAAAGTTAATTAATCTGATACCACATACTGTATTTGTGAAGGGGACATTGCTTGAGGGTACTCTAAAGTATGCTGTTCCGTCTTGTTTCTTTCCCTCTTGTTTTGTTAAAGTTTTTATAGGAGATATTTATTTTAATGTTACTCTTAAAGATTTTTTTTTCCGTGTTTCCTTTCCTCACTGGGCTATTTTCTCTGTTTGAGCCTTTGTGCTTATAGCATCCTGTTCTTCCAAATAGGGTTAAAGCTTAGCAATTAATAATGATAATAATAATACGAAAAAATAAAGTGAATTATAAATTCAATAACATGATAAGTATGTCGAGAGAGAGAGAGAGAGAGAGAGAGAGAGAGAGAGAGAGAGAGAGAGCTACATACACGCAATGAGAAAAAGTATAGACGGTACTGAAATCCACAATGGTTCAACTTGAAGAACCTAATGGTAGACATGAGACGTGCACTATCAGTTTTCCAAAGTCGAACCTTCGCAAACCTTCATTGATTAAGATTTCCTTTTAAAAATTCGGTTACCATAGATCGGTCGGTGGCTGGTAAGTCGTTCTGCCTTTATACTCCTTTCATTAGACTGTGGGAGTCACTAATCCACCTGAAATTAAGTTTCCGGGGAAGGAAATTGCCCTGTGAAGACGGTGGGTAAGATATAATATCGTTTCTACATTTCCTTTTCTTTGAGTTACCTCCGGGTAGCTCCCTACCGGAACAATAAGGCTCTCTTTCTCTTCAATTGCGAAGTCATTATGTATATATATATATATATATATATATATATATATATATATATATATATATATATATATATATACTAGCTAAGCTACAACCCTAGTTGGAAAAGAAGGATGTATCAAGCTGAAGACCTCCAAAAACAGGGAAAAATAACCCAGTGAGGAGAGGAAATAAATAAACAATATAAAAATTAATGAATAAATAATATAAAGAAATATTCCTAATCATAAATAAGTATCATGACGTAGTTATAAACGATCTCTCTTATAAATGAATGACATCAAGCACTCGAGTAGCAGAAAACGACGAAACAATGACAGACGGTAAAAACCAAATCGAGTCTCTTGCAATCTTTTGCTTCGGAGCACTCCTTGGCGCGACAACAAAGGCTTCCTCACAAATATAAACAAAAGGTGAACACTCGACCCCGAATCTACAACGTGACCAAACATTGGCAGCTGCTGGAACAAGGGCTTGTTATTTACATGACATGATCCAGCACAGAGAACTGTTCATATTCACACGTTAAAGTCTTTCACTTAGGATGTTAACCAAATGGAAACGATTAATGATTATTGACCAATATAAGTGAAATGAGTATGAAAACCATAATAGTACCTTGAGCTTTACAAACTCTCTCTCTCTCTCTCTCTCTCTCTCTCTCTCTCTCCTCTCTCTCTCTCTCTCTCTCTCACACACACACACACACAGATTGCCCGGACCATATATCCGAACGGGGCTCTTGTTAGAAGATCAGAATGCTATAAGCCCGATGGCTTCAACAGGAAAAAATAGCCCAATGAGGAAAGGAAGTAAGGAAACAAATAAACTATATGAGAAGTAATGAAAATTAAAATAAAATATTTTAAGATCAGTAACAACATTAAAACGCAGCTTTTATATGTAAACTAAAAAAAAAGTCTTATGTCAGCCAATTCAACATAAACGTTTTGCTACAAAATCTCTCGTTACGGCGCTTCCGGAAAAGGAACCAGGGTCGAACAGCATTCCTCCAAGAGGCCCTACAGTAAAACCAACATAAATACAGGAAATAAACTTTCATTAAATCATACCAGTAGCTTCAGTGCATAGGACCGAGGAAGGTGAGTATTAACTAACCTTCTACGGGTTTTCAGTAAACAGAGACAAAATGATGGACACAAAGACACAAATTTCTGCTATTGTGCGGCCTTTCTGTTTATTACTTCCGTATAGTCAGATAATTCTCTCTCTCTCTCTCTCTCTCTCTCTCTCTCTCTCTCTCTCTCAACAGAAAAGGATTAGAGAGAGAAGGGGGCCGAAAGAGAGAGAGGAAGAGTGAAAGGGTTTGAACTGGAGAGAGAGAGAGAGAGAGAGAGAGAGAGAGAGAGAGAGAGAGAGAAGGTCGAAAAAGAGAAAGAGAAGGGGTCGAAAAAGAGAAAGAGAAGGGGTCGAAAGAGAGAGAGAGAGAGAGAGAGAGAGAGAGAGAGAGGGTCGAAAAAGAGAAAGAGAAGGGGTCGAAAAAGAGAAAGAGAAGGGGTCGAAAAAGAGAAAGAGAAGGGGTCGAAAGAGAGAGAGAGAGAGAGAGAGAGAGAGAGAGAGAGGGTCGAAAAAGAGAAAGAGAAGGGGTCGAAAAAGAGAAAGAGAAGGGGTCGAAAAAGAGAAAGAGAAGGGGTCGAAAGAGAGAGAGAGAGAGAGAGAGAGAGAGAGGGACTGGTGCATTGCTTGAGAGTCCTTCTTCACGCTACAAAAATATGAGAAGTGTAATGATATCAGCTTGCAGGATTTCCGACAGCCAGGAGGGACATTGCACAACGTGTTGAAATTGCGTAATTAAAAAGTCTGCTTCCTTTTTAAGATTTTTTTTTCTTTTTTTTTTGAAAATTAATCAAAATCCAGCATGATTTTTTTTTGTCTATAGTTTAATCAAAAATGGTATTTTGTCATTTATGCTTTCTGTTAAAATTACGTAATTAAAAAACTTATTTTTTATTTATTTATTTATTTTTTTTCTTTTAGAAAATTATTCATAATTCAGCATGATTTTGCTATGTATATAGTTTAATCAAAATGGGGTATTTTGTCTTTTATGCTTTCTGTTAAAATTATATATGAAATTAAAAAACGTTAATTTTTAATTATTTTTTTTTTTTTTAGAAAATTATTCATAATCCAGCATGATTTTTTTTCATGTATAGTTTAATCAAAATGGGGTATTTTGTCTTATGCTTTCTGCTAGAATTATATATGAAATTAAAAAACAGTAATTTTTTTTATTATTTTTTTCTGAAAATTAATCATAATCCAGCATGATCTTTTCATGTTATATAGTGTAATCAAAAAGGGTATTTTGTCATTTGTTCTTTCTTTTAGAATTACGTAAATAAAAATTCTTGTATTTTAATTTTTTTTTCTGAAATTAATCAAAATGCTGCATAGTTTTTCTCCATGCATATACAGTAGTTTAATTAAAGATAGGATTTTCCCCCTTTTGGTCTCTTAAATAATGGTAATAGCTGTAATCAATAATATTAAGAAAATTTTAGAATAGCAAAAGTAAATATTGGTCTTATAGCATCTTGATTTTCCAACTAGGGTTGTAGCTTGGCTAGAAATAATAATAATAATTAGATTACATGGAATCACAAGAAACTGCTTCAAGAAGAAACGTAAGTTATTTTATAAGTCAGTAATATTAATTTCCAAAATACAAATATATATTTCATGCTCCGAAGGTAGAGAGAGTGGTCATACCCTGGTGAGAGGTTGCCGAACTAGCAGGTTGGAGTTAGGAAAGGAGTGAGAAGGGTTAAATCTGTGTGTGTGCGTGTGTGCATATCTATCTAAATATTTAGCCGATATTTTTAATAGCATGGATTCGTTCGTTCGTTTAAGAACGCCTTGCCTATAGCATGACACGGGCTGTTGCACTATACCCAATTTTTTTCAATGAGGCACATTTGCACTGACTCGCAGCGGTGCCCTTTTAGCTCGCAAAAGTTTCCTGTTATCTGATTGGTTAGAATCATCTTATCCAACCAATCAGCGATCAGGAAACTTTTCCGAGCTAAAAGGGCACCTATGCGAGTTGGTGCAATTCTGCCTCGCTAAAAAGAATTGGCTATAGGACAGCCCGTAAAACTCGGGTACAAAAAGGTATATAAATCATTGTTTTTGAGTAACTAAAAATCAAAATAAAGATGTGTAATTTTGTGAATTATTATATTAGATGGTTTGATTATATAAAAGTACTATAGAATGTGATCATATTGGAAATATTGTGATTGTAAAAAATGTAATTTAACTTTTTGAATAAAAAGATAAAATAAAAAAGTTCTGAGATTCCTTCCAAAATTACTTGTCCTAACTATACCATCAATTCTCCAACAAGTTCCTTCCTAGGATTCATCTAGATTTGAGGCGAACCGTTTACCGAGATGAAATAGCGACCTGCGGAAATCAAGTCAACTTCATCTTTGGAAGTGAGACCTTTCTGGTTTCCTATTTTTCCAAAAAACACCGTCGTGAAGAATGTAAGTGTCAGATAAACAACCGAGATTCCTTCATTATTCATTATTTTTCTCCGTATCGGTAAAATTTCCGAAATGTCGAATGTAGAATGCAAATTTTGACGGAACTTTCCATCGGGGGTAAATCTTATTGATCACCGTTTAGAGAGAAAAAAAATCTTTGGTGATTGTGTCTGTGGGCATGATTTTATTGATGCAGAGTATTGGATATAGTATATGTCATGTATGTATACATACATACATGTATATATATATATATATATACACACACATATATATATATATATATATAT
>NC_090737.1:6507071-6509571 GCF_036898095.1 Palaemon carinicauda
CCCAGTAAAACTCGTTGGAATCGCTTTGAAATTTGGAAATATTTTCCCCAGTAAAACTCGTTGGAATCGCTTTGAAATTTGGAAATATTTTCCCCAGTAAAACTCGTTGGAATCGCTTTGAAATTTGGAAATATTTTTCCCAGTAAAACTCGTTGGAATCGCTTTGAAATTTGGAAATATTTTCCCCAGTAAAACTCGTTGGAATCGCTTTGAAATTTGGAAATATTTTCCCCAGTAAAACTCGTTGGAATCGCTTTGAAATTTGGAAATATTTTCCCCAGTAAAACTCTTTGGAATCGCTTTGAAAGTTGGAAATATTTTCCCCAGTAAAACTCGTTGGAATCGCTTTGAAATTTGGAAATATTTTCCCCAGTAAAACTCGTTGGAATCGCTTTGAAATTTGGAAATATTTTCCCCAGTAAAACTCGTTGGAATCGCTTTGAAATTTGGAAATATTTTCCCCAGTAAAACTCGTTGGAATCGCTTTGAAATTTGGAAATATTTTTCCCAGTAAAACTCGTTGGAATCGCTTTGAAAGTTGGAAATATTTTCCCCAGTAAAACTCGTTGGAATCGCTTTGAAATTTGGAAATATTTTTCCCCACAAACTCGCTGGAATATCTTTGAAATTTGGAAATATTTTCCCCTGTAAAACTCGCTAGAATATCATTGAATTTGGAAATATTTTTCCCCATAAACTCGCTGGAATATCCTTGAAATTCAGAAATATTGTTCCCCCGTAAAACTCGCTGGAATCGCTTTGAAATTTGGAAATATTTTTCCCCACAAACTCGCTGGAATATCTTTGAAATTTGGAAATATTTTCCCCTGTAAAACTCGCTAGAATATCATTGAATTTGGAAATATTTTTCCCCATAAACTCGCTGGAATATCCTTGAAATTTGGAAATATTGTTCCCCCGTAAAACTCGCTGGAATCGCTTTGAAATTTGGAAATATTTTTCCCCACAAACTCGCTGGAATATCTTTGAAATTTGGAAATATTTTCCCCTGTAAAACTCGCTAGAATATCATTGAATTTGGAAATATTTTTCCCCATAAACTCGCTGGAATATCCTTGAACTTCGGAAATATTGTTCCCCCGTAAAACTCGCTGGAATCGCTTTGAAATTTGGAAATATTTTTCCCAGTAAAACTCGTTGGAATCGCTTTGAAATTTGGAAATATTTTCCCCAGTAAAACTCGTTGGAATCGCTTTGAAAGTTGGAAATATTTTCCCCAGTAAAACTCGTTGGAATCGCTTTGAAATTTGGAAATATTTTTCCCAGTAAAACTCGTTGGAATCGCTTTGAAATTTGGAAATATTTTCCCCAGTAAAACTCGTTGGAATCGCTTTGAAATTTGGAAATATTTTCCCCAGTAAAACTCGTTGGAATCGCTTTGAAATTTGGAAATATTTTCCCCAGTAAAACTCGTTGGAATCGCTTTGAAATTTGGAAATATTTTCCCCGTAAAACTCGTTGGAATCGCTTTGAAATTTGGAAATATTTTCCCCAGTAAAACTCGTTGGAATCGCTTTGAAAGTTGGAAATATTTTCCCCGTAAAACTCGTTGGAATCGCTTTGAAATTTGGAAATATTTTTCCCAGTAAAACTCGTTGGAATCGCTTTGAAAGTTGGAAATATTTTCCCCAGTAAAACTCGTTGGAATCGCTTTGAAATTTGGAAATATTTTTCCCAGTAAAACTCGTTGGAATCGCTTTGAAATTTGGAAATATTTTCCCCAGTAAAACTCGGAATCGCTTTGAAATTTGGAAATATTTTCCCCAGTAAAACTCGTTGGAATCGCTTTGAAATTTGGAAATATTTTCCCCAGTAAAACTCGTTGGAATCGCTTTGAAATTTGGAAATATTTTTCCCAGTAAAACTCGTTGGAATCGCTTTGAAAGTTGGAAATATTTTCCCCAGTAAAACTCGTTGGAATCGCTTTGAAATTCGGAAATATTTTCCCCAGTAAAACTCGTTGGAATCGCTTTGAAATTTGGAAATATTTTTCCCAGTAAAACTCGGAATCGCTTTGAAATTTGGAAATATTTTCCCCAGTAAAACTCGTTGGAATCGCTTTGAAATTTGGAAATATTTTCCCCAGTAAAACTCGTTGGAATCGCTTTGAGATTTGGAAATATTTTCCCCAGTAAAACTCGTTGGAATCGCTTTGAAAAATGGAAATATTTTCCCCAGTAAAACTCGTTGGAATCGCTTTGAAATTTGGAAATATTTTCCCCAGTAAAACTCGTTGGAATCGCTTTGAAATTTGGAAATATTTTCCCCAGTAAAACTCGTTGGAATCGCTTTGAAATTTGGAAATATTTTCCCCAGTAAAATTCGTTGGAATCGCTTTGAAATTTGGAAATATTTTCCCCAGTAAAACTCGTTGGAATCGCTTTGAAATTTGGAAATATTTTTCCCAGTAAAACTCGTTGGAATCGCTTTGAAATTTGGAAATATTTTCCCCAGTAAAACTCGTTGGAATCGCTTTGAA
>NC_090737.1:6514571-6524571 GCF_036898095.1 Palaemon carinicauda
GTCCAGCAGTGGACTAGAAACGACCGTGTTTATTATTATTATTATTATTATTATTGTTATTATTATTATTATTATTATTATTATTATTATTATTATTATTGTTGTTACAATTATTATTATTATTATTGTTATTGTTACTGTTATTGTTATTGTTATTGTTACAATTATTATTATTACTATTATTATTGTTGTTGTTGTTGTTGTTGTTGTTGTTAGCCAAGTTACAACCCTAGATGCTATAAGCCCAAGGGCTCCAAAATGGGAAAATAGCCCAGTGAAGAAAGGAAACAAGGAAATAAATATGATGTTGTTGTTTTTGTTGTTGTTGTTGTTGCTGTAATGCCAAAGTAATAATCTTAGTCAATTGAGCAATGGTATTTCTTTGATTTGTTTCAGAAAATAACGCTCTTGATAATCCACTGAAGTGAAATAGTACAGTATAGATATGCTCATATCTGTATAAGGAAAAACTCAGTCTTATAATTTTACCTCAGTGTCTTAACGTTCTGTTCTTTCGTTGTATATTGCTCGGTCTATCCGGCCAGACACAGACTCTTGTATTATTATTATTATTATTATTATTATTATTATTATTAATATTATTAAATGCTAAGCTCCAACAGGGAAAATAGCCCAGTGAGGAAAGGAAATAAAGAAAGATAAAATATTTTAAGCAGAATAACATTAGAATAAATATTTCCTATAAAAACTATAAAAACTTTAACAAAACAAGAGGAAGAGAAACTAGATAGAAGTGTGCCCGACTGTACCCTCAAGCAAGAGAACTCTAACCCAAGACAGTGGAAGACCATGGTACAGAGGTTATGGCACTACCCAAGACTTAAAGAACACTTGGTTATAGTTCCTGGCATATGAATAATGAGATACATATACAAGACATAGTCACATATACATGTTTGTACATATAATTAACATGTATAGTTATGCAAACAATTCTTTTTCCCCGAAAGGGGTTAATGAATTGTAATTGTGCAGTGGCCACTTTCCTATAGGTAAGGGTAGAAGAGACTCTTTAGCTTTGGTAAGCAGATCTTCTAGGAGAAAGACACTCCAAAATCAAACCATTGTTCTCTAGTCTCGGGTAATGCCATAGCCTCTGTACCATGGTCTTCCACTGTCTTGGTTAGAGTTCTCTTGCTTGAGGGTACACTCGGGCACAGTATTTTATCTACTTTCTCTTCCTATTGTTTTGTGAAAGTTTGTATAATTTATGTAGGAGATATTTATCCTAATATTAATATTCTTAAGATATTTCATTTTTCTTTGTTTCCTTTCCTTACTGGGCTATTTTCCTGTTGGAGCCCCTTGGCTTATAGGATCCTGCTTTTCCAACTAGGGTTGTAGCTTAGAAAGTAATAATAATACTATGACCCTATCAATATGAGCATACAATTACTTACATATCAGTACTTAACATAATATATAGTGTTAAAGCAATTATTTAGACTTTATGAAATAATTGTACCCACCAGCTAGCTTAGGTCTAAATATTAATCTCACAGTAGCATTAATTATCCCAGGTACATTCAGTTCTGCATTGAGTGGTTGAAGTTTTTATATATTATTATTATTATTATTATTATTATTATTATTATTATTATCCAAGCTACAAACCTAGTTGGAAAAGCAAGATGCTATAAGCCCAGGGGCTCCAACAGGGAAAAATAGCCCAGTGAGGAAGGGAAATAAGGAAATAAATATATGAAGAGAACAAATTAACAATAAATCATTCTAAAAAAAGTAACAATGTCAAAACAGACATGTCATATATAAACTATTAACAACATCAAAAACAAATATTTCATAAATAAACTATAAAAAGACTCATGTCCGCCTGGTCAACAAAAAAGCATTTGCTCCAACTTTGAACTTTTTGCAAATCTCTCTACATATTGGACATAGAATGTACAAACTTGACGTAAACTTTGACGCACTTATATGTAGAGAGATTTACAAGCTATATATACAAACTCGTGAACCTCCAGTTATTGATTTGTGACCGGGATGTCTGAAAGGTTCATACATAAAATATAACCCATTAAGGAATGTAGTTCGGTTTTAAAAAGCAATGAGCCTTTTGGGTTGTGGTGGCCGATGTGGTAACGTCCCTGATTGATGAACGCCAGACTGGGGTTCGAGTCCCGCTCAAAATCATTAGTTTCTTCGGTCGCTGCAATCTCACCATCCTTGAGAGCTAAGGATGGGTGATTTGAGGGACCCTATAGGTCTATCTGCTGAGTCATCAGCCGCCATTGTCTGGTCCTCCTTGGTCTTAGCTTGGGTAGAAGGGGGCTTGGGCGTTGATCATATGTATAGTTCAAACTTATTAGTTTCTTCGGTCACTGCAACCTCATCATTCTTGTGAACTAAGGAGCCAATAGGTCTATCTGCTAAGTCATCATTAGCCACTGGCTGGCCCTCCTTGGTGTTATCTTGACCATATGTATATATGTTCAGTCTCTATGGCATTGTCCTGCTTGACAGGGTAATGTCACTGCCCCTTGCCTCTGCCATTCATGAGCGGCCTTTAAATAGGAAAGTAGCCTCTGAACTGTTACAGTGCAGTAGTTAACCCCTTGGGTGAAGATGAATTGTTTGGTAATCTCAGTGTTGTCAGGTGTATGAGGACAGAGAAGATGTAAGGAATAGGCCAGGCTATTCAGTGTATGTGTAGGCAAAGGGAAAATGAACTGTAACCACAGAGAAGGATCTAATGTAGTACTATCTGGCCAGTTGATCTAATGAAAACATACAAATTTTTTATACTAAGTGAAGACAGGAGTTTTGTTAAGGCTTCTAAGATTCAAAAGGAATCTTTTGCAACAGGATACGTCGCTCTGAAAGAAAAACCAATCGAGAAAAAAATACAGGATAAAAAAATTGGAAAGAATAGAATACTATTGGTGAGGGTTTTTTTCTGATTCTGTTATCAGCTGAAGTGGTAGATAAGAGGGGCCCGAAGAGGGACCGTTTTCTTAAAAGGATTTTTGCTGGAAGTCTTGGATCAGAGAAACTATAGAATTGATAAAAAAAAATATCGAAGGGCCTAGGTTTACTTGTATAAGAATGGGGGATGATTTCATAAGGGAGAAACTTTAGAAATGATTTTAGGCGACATATAGGTATGTAAATTTACCTATTTTATATACATATACATATACATACATGCATATGTATATATATATATATATATATATATATATATATATATATATATATATATATATATATATACAGTATATATATATGTGTGTATGTGTATATATAGATATATTTATAAATATATATATACACACACATATATATATGTATATATATGTATATATATAAATATAACTACATGATATATGTACATATGTATAGTTAGTGTATTTGTATTTACACACACACTATATATATATATATATATATATATATATATATATATATATATATATATATTATATATATATATATATATATATATACATACAGAGAGAGAGAGAGAGAGAGAGAGAGAGAGAGAGAGAGAGAGAGAGAGAGAGAGAGAGAGAGAGAGAGAGAGAGATATAAGCTATTCTATCGTTGACACTAAGGGGGTCTTAATACACAAAAGCAAAGACGGTTCTCGGGGAGGCTTCTAGAAGTGTTCATCTTGTTCGTAGCTTTTCCTTAATATTTTCTAGACTTCTCACATATAGTTCACGTGGCTTAGTGAAAGCTAGAATGAATTTTGTTGTGTATTGAGATTTATGTGATGTAAATAAGATTTTGGCAGAAAAAAAAATGAGTGCATTATTAAATTTTTCAAATATATATTTGCTTCAATATATAGAAATCCTTCATTTAATTACAAAAGACACAAATCTCTCTCTCTCTCTCTCTCTCTCTCTCTCTCTCTCTCTCTCTCTCTCTCTCTCTGTATGTATTATATATATATATATATATATATATATATATATATATATATATATATATATATATATATATACATATATATATATACATATATGTATATATATACATATATGTATGTATATATATATACATACATATATATATATATATATATATATATATATATATATATATATACATTTATGTATATATATATATATATATATATATATATATATATATATATATATATATATATATATATATATATATGTATGTATGTATGTATGTATATAAAGAATTCCTTTAAGAAGAGTTAAGATTACAGATATCTTTGACACCACACGTTTCAATATGATCAATATGATGCAGAGACCAGACTGTTATATTGACATATTAATGCTGGAACTCTTTCAAGAATCGGGTCGCTCTGCGAAAATAATGTTGGAAGTCTTTCAAGAATCGGATCGCTCTGCAGAAATATTTTCTCTATCTCTGAAGTGTAAAAGGGGTGGGGGGGGGGGTTGAAGAATTTTCTGTTTTCATTTCCCCTTGGACGTCGTTTTTGTTTGAGAGAAGGGATCAGAGAGATGTTTTTAGTAAGGAAGGGGAAGAACTATATATAAACTCTGTCTGTTTGTGTACCTTACTCATATGTACAGTATGTGTTTGAGAGGGGGAGAGTCTGTGAGGATGAGAGAAAGGGGGATTCTCTCTCTCTCTCTCTCTCTCTCTCTCTCTCTCTCTCTCTCTCTCTCTCTCTCTCTCTCTCTCTCTCTCTCTCTCTTTTAAAGTTACACCAGTATGGTTTATAATATTACATTATTCGTAAATTAATTATCATTTACATAGCTCGACATTGCAAAAATGTAGAGAAAAATATTCTCTCTCTCTCTCTCTCTCTCTCTCTCTCTCTCTCTCTCTCTCTCTCAAAATATTACATCAGTATGGTTCATTATATTGCATAATTCGTAAATTAATTATCACTTACATAGCTCGACATTGCAAAAATGTAGAGAAAAACATTCTCTCTCTCTCTCTCTCTCTCTCTCTCTCTCTCTCTCTCTCTCTCTCTCTCTCTCTCTCTCTCTCTCTCTCACACACACACACACACACACACACACAAAATTACATCAGTATGGTTCATAATATTGCATTATTCGTAAATGAATTATCATTCACATTGCTCAACATTCTAAAAATGTAGAGAAAAACGTACACAATGGCCGCAAATACACCGCACAATGAAATTATGGCAATCAGTTAATGCAAGGCTCACGTGGAAATTGGTTTGGCAAAAGATAGGGAGACCTTTGGTGGACGAAAAAGCAATTAAAACAGCCCTCATCTCCATTAAAGCTTTCATTTATTCACAGCTTACTTCCCTCATCAAAAACTGGTGGTTGAATCGATTGAACTTCAAAAAGTTCAAACGTGCAGCAAATTTTTTTTATTATGTTGAGCAGGCTGACATTAAGTCATTTTATAGTTTATATATGAAATATCTGTTTCGATGTTGTTACTGTTTTTAAAATGCTTTATTTTAATTGTTAATTATTTCTCAGATCGTTTATTCATTTCCTTATTGCCTTTCCTCACTTGGCTATTTTTACCTGTTGGAGCCCTTGGGGTTAGAGCATCTTTTGTTTGTTTTTTTCCTTTTCGATACGTGTTACTATTTTTATAATATTTTATTAATTGTTAATTATTTCTCATATCGTTTATTCATTTCCTTATTGCCTTTCCTCACTTGGCTATTTTTCCCTGTAGGAGTCCTTGGGATTATAGCATTTTGCTTTTCCAACTAGGGTTGTAGATTAGCTAATAATAATAATAATAATAATAATAATAATAATAATAATCGGAAAATTCTCATCAGAGAGAACCTCTCTCTCTCTTTAATGGAAGCATCTACTTCAATATTGTTTACCGTAATGTAATGTAATGTATTTTCTACATTCTCTTGGGTTAAGATTCATGTTCCCTTTGCCTGCACATACAGCGAATAGTCTGGTCTATTCTTTACATATTCTCATCTGTCCTCATGCACCTGACAACACTGAGATTACCAAACAATTCTTCCTCACTCAAGGGGTTAACTACTGCAATGTCATTTTTCAGTGGCTACTTTCCTCTTTGTAAGGGTAGAAGAGAGACTTTAGCTATGGTTAGCAGCTCTTCTAGAAGAAGGCCACTCCAAAGTCAAACTATTGTTTTCTAATCTCGGGTAATGCCATAGCCTCTGTACCATGGTCTTCCATTGTCTTGTGTTAGAGTTCTCTTGCTTGAGGATACACTCGGGCACTTAATTCTATCTTATTTCTCCTCCTCTTGTTTAATAAGTTTTTTTTATAGTTTATAAAGGAAATATTTATTCCAATGTTGTTACTATTCTTAAAATATTTTTCTTTTTCCTTTCCTTACTGGGGTAATTATGATATCAAGAGAATATTCAATTAGCACTTGATTATTTTTTGCCTTGTTCTCCCGAGACATGCTGAACAAATTTGCGAAAGTTATCTAACATTGCAAAATAATACCTATGATAATTTCAGATGATAAAGCAGAAGATATATAAGGTCACTGAATTTAAAAATACTCTATCCTTTCTATTACAATTTCAAATCGATATTAAACAGAAGAGTTGGAAGACCCAGGCCTATGTGCCCGAGGATTATGAAGCGTTTAGTAGGAGATGATGAATGGAGAAGTATTGATTTAAAAGCTCAATATAGAGGAGAATGATGATAATAATAATTGAACAGTTATTCGGCATTCCGGCACTTGGTAACCTTAATCATTTTTCGATATCAAATGATAAAAAAAAAAAAAAAAAAAAAAAATTAGGCCACCGTATTCTTTCTCATGAACACAATAGAGGTTTAACTTACCACCAGCCAATTCAAATTCTCTCTATTTTTCTTCCATCACATCTGGAAGGAGAAGACAAAAGCCAGATTTCTTTACACTCCAAACAGAATAGGATGCCATTTTACCCAGAAGCCAAATATCAGCTTTTAAAGCCTTTTGTTGTGTTTGAGTGAATGTGAATTTCGTCCTTTCTTCCGTGGGCGAAGCGACCACCGATTTCAGAAGTCAAAATAAGGCCAAGATTTGTCTGTTGTGCTCCAACATTCTTCATTCTTTTTCTTTATGTCACACTAGTGCACGCGACCCGTCAAAATGGCACCTTCTTCAAGGAGGAGGACACTCCAAAATCAAACCCTTGTTCTCTAGACTTGGATAGTGCCATAGCCTCTGTACCATGGCCTTCCACTGTCTTGGGTTAGAGTTCTCTTTCTTGAGGGTACACTCGGGCACACTTTCTATCTTATTTCTCTTCCTCTTGTTTTGTTAAATTTTTTGTAGTTTATATAAGAAATATTTATTGTAATGTTGTTACTGTTCTTAAGATATTTGATTTTTCCTTGTTTCCTTTCCTCACTGGGCTATTTTCCCCGTTGGAGCCCCTGGGCTTATAGCATCCTGCTTTTTCAACTAGGGTCGTAGCTTAGCAAGTAATATTAACAATAATAATAATAATAATAATAATAATAATAATAATAATAATAATAATAATAATAATTTAAATACGCACATACAGATTCAAATGTTCCCACCCCTTTATACTTTACTAAATACAACACGGCAGTGTCAGCAATTTGTGGGAGATTGTAGTTTCTAAGTATACCGCCTGGTGTACCCCCTCTCACCCTTGGATGACTACCCCCTCTCCCCCTACCTGAGGGACCGGAAAACTGCTTAGCATGACAGGAGAGAAATATATGCATATTCATATTCATATTTATATATCCAGACACTTGGGTTTTTCTATTATATAGGGGAGATTTTGAAGACTTCTAGAAAATAAGGAATTTCAATCACGATCTGTTACAATTCACTATGACGGTCCATATAAGATACTTGCTTAACGTATAATGCCGAGTCGATTAAGTATTCGCCTGGAAAAAAAAAAAAATAAAAAAAATCTATTAAATGGAAGTAGTCAAAAAAAAAAAAAAAAAAAAAACTGAGCTCAATTCTTCATACAGCTATAAAGGTTTTGAGGTTTAAAGGCCGTTCATGAATGGCAGATGCAAGGGACAGTGGCATTGCCCTATCAAGCGGGACAATGCCCTAGAGGCTGACCATATATACATATGATCAGTGCCTAAGGCCCCAAGCAAGGACCAAGGAGGGCCAGGCCATAACTGCTGATGACTCAGCAGATAGACCTATAGTCTCCCACAAACCCCCAGTCATTAGCTTACAAGGACGGTGAGGTTGCGGCGACCAAAGAAACTAACGAGTATAGGCTCTTCCAACCCCCAACCCCTCAATCCTTAACTCACAAGGACGGTGAGATTGCGGCGACCAAAGAAACTAAAGAGTTTGAGCGGGACTCGAACCCCAGTCTGGCGTTCACCAGTGAAGGACGTTACCACATCGGCCACCACAACCAATGCCTTTAAGCCTTCCTATTCAAAAGAAAGCCATCAATGGGAGGGAAGATTTAATTAAATGAATAGTAATTATAAGGGTGGAAACTCACACAAATGGTTAAAAAATCACCCCGTTCTTCAGTAACAGTAGATTTCACATCGAATATCAGTAACAGATCTCATTTAACCCGATGAACTCTAGCCCAAAGGAATTAAAGTGGACAGACGTACCAGAATCCTCAAATATCCTCCAGTCTTTCTTTGTTCATTAATCTTATCATTGTTCATTCGGTGATGAACATTTTGAAATTATGCATTCCGACAGTTTTCATTTCACCGTCTTTTGATGTATTGAATATTCTGTTCATAATTTGGTGATGGGAAAGTATTGTTCAAAACTTAGTGTAAAGAGTTGTAGTTATAATTGTCTCTACATTCCTGCTTTTCTAAATAGGGTTGTAGCTTAGCTATTAATAATAATGATAATAATGAAAATAATGATAATAATGATAATGATGATGATGATGATAATAATAATATTAATAATAATACTTGCAAGAGTGTTTATATTGATATTTATTTAAATTGGTATAGTTTTTTATCATACTTTTTGGAATAGGCATTAGAAAATAGACGACTTCTTATTACTAAGTCTGTTAATCCAGTATGTTTTAAAATGACACAACTGATAATAGTCTGTATTGTACCCATATTAGTGTATACTCGATTGAAACAACCATTCATTGTGTACACCTGATATGTATAATATACTCAAATCACTTTACCTTCCTAATGCTATTATTATTATTATTATTATTATTATTATTATTATTATTATTATTACGATCCAAGCTACAACCCTAGTTGGAAAAGCAAGATGCTATAAGCCCAGGGGCTCCAATAGGGAAAAATAGCCCAGTGAGGAAAGGAAATAAGGAAATAAATAAATGATGAGAAAAAATTTACAATCATTCTAAAAACAGTAACAACGTCAAAACAGATGTCATATATAGAATATAAAAAGACTTATGTCAGCTTGTTCAACATAAAAACATTTGCTGCAACTTTGAACTTTTGAAGTTCTACTGCTTCAACTATCCTATTAGGAAGATAATTCCACAACTTGGTCACAGCTGGAATAAAACTTCTAGAATAATGTGTAGTATTGGACCTCGTGATGGAGAAGGCCTGGCTATTATAATTAACTGCCCGCCTAGTATTACGAACAGGATGGAATTGTCCTGGAAGATCTGAATGTAAAGAATGGTCAGAGTTAGGAAAAATCTTATGCAACATGCATAATGAACTAATTGAACGACGGTGCCAAAGACTAATATCTAAATCAAGAATAAGAAATTTAGTAGACCGTAAGTTTCTGTCCAACAAATTAAGATGAGAATCAGTAGCTGAACCGTAAGTTTCTGTCCAACAACAAATAAAGATGAGAATCTGCAGCTGAACCGTAAGTTTCTGTCCAACAAATTAAGATGAAAATCTGCAGCTGAAGACCAGACAGGAGAACAAGACTCGAAATAGAGAGCAAAGGAAATTATATTAATTCAGTTATGAAAAGACCGCAAGAATGCATTGTTGATTAGTAGGTACTTACTCTTCTTCACTTGAAAAGTTGCTGTGGCCTGCTTGGAAACGCCTCTGTTTGG
>NC_090737.1:6534571-6537071 GCF_036898095.1 Palaemon carinicauda
CCGCCCATATCTCTTCATCCAACCAAACTCCAAACCATTATTTATACTCCCAATCGATCAACGTCTTGTCCTTACCAATCTTTTAAATCCTTTAGATTCCTTTAAAAAGAAAAATCGCTCACTGAATACCTTTAATCTCATTTAGTTTCGGTAATATTTTAACATTAACATATTAAAAGGTTTAAGGGTCGCTCATCAATGGAAGGGGAAAGAGACGGTAGCACTGCCCTATCAAGCAGGACAATGCCCTAGAGACTGACCATATATACATATGATCCGCACCCAAGCCCCCTGTCCACCCAAGCTAGCACCAAAGATGGCTAGGCTATGGCTGTTGATGACAAATCAGGTAGACCTATAGGCTCCCCCAAGCCCTACATCCTTAGCTCATAAGGCTGGTGAGGTTACAGCGACCAAAAAACTAATAGTTCTGAGCGTATCTCGAACCCCAGTCTGGCGTTCAGTAGTCAGGGAATGGTTTTTTTTTTTTTTTTTTTTTTTTAGCTGTGTGAAAAGCTTAATTTCTCCTTATGTATTCATATTAATTTACAGTTAACGTTGTAATATCAAAACTAATACAACTAAGTATTATTTTTTAATCATTTTGCATCCCGAATTGAAAAGAAAATTTTTTTTAGCTGCTGTAAAAAACTTAATTTCTCCTCATACATCCATAATTATTTAGTTTCCGTTGTAATATCTAAACTTCTACAACCAAGTATTTTTTTTAATTCATATTGCATCATCTATATATTAATACAATAACGTTAACGTGTGTGTAAAGAAAACGGAAGTAATTTCAAATTCACATTAGACTTTGATTACTTAACCAAAGCAGATGTTATATAGTTTTCCCAATTTTATCTTTAGCACCTAACTTTTTTTTTTTTTTGAATATTAGATAAAAAATTGAGTTCTGTCAATTTTCATAACCTAGGTTATAGAATTAACCTCTGTTCATTTTATTCAAAGATGTATAGGTTAGGAACAAGATAATTAGTATTGACAATATGATTTCGCGTAATTTACACGGGTATCCGCTAGTTATTATTATTGAACAAAGGTTGTTGACTACAAACTATATTTTTTCGAAAACCAGAACCTGTCGCCATCAGAACAGAACGTTTTGACTTTCATATCGACGGACGTATGGCTTCTTTTTATTGCTTTTACGAGTTCGTTTTCCTATTGGATTCACTCTTTTTTAATTCTAGATATGGAAACTGACTTGTATATTCTGTATATTTATCTCTACGGTGTTTATTTTTTTAGTCGGTTTTTAAAGTATAAAATAAACGCTTCCTATCAATTACTAGTCGCATAATTTGGAGGAAACAATAATGAAATATAGGCTTAGTGCTGCTTTTCTAGTAGGTTTTTAAAGTATAAAATAAACGCTTACCAAAAAAATATGGGCCTAGTACTGTTTTTCCAGTAGGTTTTTAAAGAATAATATAAACGCTTGCTATGAATTACTAATCCCTAACTTTGGAGGAAACAAAGAAATATAGGCCTAGTACCGTTTTACCAGTCGGTTTTTAAAGAATACAATAAACGCTTGCTATCAATTACTATTCCCTCAATTTGGAGGAACTAAAAAGAAACATAGGCCTAGTGCTAATTCATTTAATAGTAGGCTTACATGTTAGTTGCTGTATCTTATTGTTAGAGGAATTGTAAGTACTTTGATAATGGTTTTATCGGTAAGTGATAAGTAAATGGTTAGACTAATAAAGAATAACAAAATTGGTCTCTAGAGATTGCAAAAGAAGCAGGAGAAATAAAAGACGAGGCATTGAGGAACCAAGAAAGTTTGAGGGTACGGATTGGTATAAAGATCATAAACAGACGCTTTTGTTCTGAAGTGGACATTCAACGGCCGATGATATACTGTGTGTGTGTATATATATATATATATATATATATATATATATATATATATATATATATATATATATATATATATATATATCAAGAGAGAGATATGTGTGTTTGTGTATATTTTATTAAAATTGGAAACGAGTTCCTTCATTGAGTAGGAGAGAGAGAGAGAGAGAGAGAGAGAGAGAGAGATGTGTTTATATGTATATTGTATTAAAACTGGAAAAGTTCCTAGAGAGAGAGAGAGAGAGAGAGAGAGAGAGAGAGAGAGAGAGAGAGAGAGAGAGAATGTGTTTATATGTATATTGTATTAAAACTGGAAAAGAGTTCCTCCAGAGAGAGAGAGAGAAACAGAGAGAGAATGTGTTTATATGTATATTGTATTTAAACTGAAAAAGAGTTCCTCCAGAGAGAGAGAGAGAGAGAGAGAGAGAGAGAGAGAGAGAGAGAGAGAGAGGTGATGTGTGTAATTATGTATCAAATTTGGAAACTGGTTCATCCGTCATATTGAGTACCCGAGTATAACCTATCAGGATTGAGTTACTGTTTTATTCCCTCCGTTTGTGTGTAAAGTACGCTTCACAGGCTCTTAAGCTTCGATTACACGCGTCAGTTTGGA
>NC_090737.1:6544571-6547071 GCF_036898095.1 Palaemon carinicauda
AGCAGAAATCTTCGTCAGGGTGAATAAATGGGGTTTGCCAGTCGGGGGTTCGAGTCCCGCTCAGACTCGTTAATGCCACTAGTGTCTGCAACCTCACCATCCTTGTGAGCTGAGGATGTGGGTTTTGGGGGAGCCTATAGGTCTATCTGCTGAGTCATCAGCAGCCACTGCCTGGCCCCGCTGGTCCTAGCTTGGGTGGAGAGGAGGATTGGGCGCTGATCATATAATATATGGTCAGTCTCTAGGGTATTGTCCTGCCTCCTAGGGCAATATCACTGTCCCTTGCCTCTGCCATTCATGAGCGACCTTCAAAACCTTTAAACTAAGGAGATACAAGTCTCTCTCTGACTTTTAGATTAATGGAACAGTTTATCGTAAAATGATCAAAATGGTAGTAACAATGAATCACGTATGATTTACACAAACCCTCGGGGAGAACGGACCTGGGGGTGGGGGGGGGGGGGGCGGCAAGCAATACAAACCCTTGTTCTCCCACTGATATCAAATACGTAAGTGCCAAATAGGTAAATTTCAACTGAAATTCTTCTGAATGCGAGGGGTTAACTACTGCACTGTAATTGTTCAGTGACCACTTTCCTCTTGGTAAGGGTAGAAGAGACTCTTTAGCTATGGCAAGCAGCCCTTCTAGAAGAAGGGCACTCCAAAATCAAACCATTGTTCTCTAGTCTTGGGTAGTGCCATAGCCTCTGTACCATGGTCTTCCACTCTCTTGGGTTAGAGTTCTCTTGCTTGAGGGTACACTCGGGCACACTATTCTATTTTATTTCTCTTCCTCTTGTTTTGCTAAAGTTTTATAGTTTATAGAGGAGATATAAATTTAATGTTGTTGCTGTTCTTAGAATATTTTATTTTCCCTTCTTTCCTTTCCTCACTGTGCTATTTTCCCTGTTGGGGCCCCTGGACTTATAGCATCCTGCTTTTCCAAACAGGGTTGTAGCCTAGCAAGTAATAATGATGATAATAATAATAATAATAATAATAATAATAATAATAATAGTGATAATAATAATAATAATAATAATAATAATAATAATAATAATAATAATAATAATAATAATAATAATAATAATAATAATAATACATAAAATTCCAATGAGGACACGATGACGCCCTTTGGCGTCATCCGTCCATGTAATCATAAGTGCTATGTAAAATATTAATCAAAATTTTCAATGCTTTTTCAAGTTTCTATTTTCATTCGTTTGTTTGTACTAAGAAACGTCAACATAAGCAAATTCACATTTGACAGACTTACTAAAACCATAGGGTAAATCCGGTTGTTTAAAGCCATTTTGTTAAAGTTTTTATAGTTTATATAAGAAATATTCAGTTTACTGTTACTCTTCTTAAGATATTTTATTTTTCTTTCCTCACTGAGCTATTTTCCCTGCTGGAACCCTTGGGCTTATAGCATCCTGCTTTTCCAACTAGGGTTGTAGCTTAGCAAGAAATGATAATAATTTATAATTAATAATCAATAATTGATAATTAATAATTGATAATTGATAATTGATAATAATGATAACAATCAATTAATGATTAATAATAATTAATAATAATAATAATAATAATAATAATAATAATAATAATAATAATAATAATAATAATAATAATTGATAATGATAATAATAATTAATAATAATGATAATGATTAATAATTATCATTATTAATAATAACTACTATTATTATTATTAATAACAATAACAATAGTCTAGAGCAATGCGTTCTTCCTCTGTCAGCTTTGAGTCTCCGATACTAGATTAAAATGTATTCGAAAATATCTTTTGGGGGGAATAGAATAGTTTCCGGTGCATCTGAGGGCAATTTATTTGATCGATGTTCAATTTACGAGGGACATCTAAATGGAGGTGTATTCATTCTGTCATTTTCCATTTACCAGAGGAAACAAAAGAGTTCGGTAGAGGTTTTTGTTAGTGATAAAATAATATTTCGGAGACGGGAAGCTGTGATAACACGATTTTGTTCGTACACTGTTGGGGGGGGGGGAATACGTAATTCTTAATCGGAAATTCTACGTGAAAATATATTTTTCTTGGCAGTATTTCAGTAAAATACAAGCGACCGCAATTTTACCATACTTTGGTCTTATATTTTACGGGTTGGTGACCGTAATATCACTCCTTGACGTTAATATATTCGTTTTTAAAACTGTAAAAATCCTGGAATAAATATTTTACGGGTTGGCCGTAATATCACTCCTTTACGTCAATATATCCGTTTTTAAAACGGTAAAAATCCTGGAATAAATGTTGCCAGGCATTTACTGTTTTTTTAATGTAGATTTTTAACAGTGTAAATATATGGACTTCGCTGTAATTTGCATTGAAAAACGGCAAATGCCTGGTAACATTTATTCCAGGATTTTTACCGTTTTAAAAACGTATATATTGACGTAAAGGAGTGATATTACGGTCACCAACCCGTATAATATAATGAAAAAGTAAGGTAAAATTACGG
>NC_090737.1:6549571-6554571 GCF_036898095.1 Palaemon carinicauda
AGAAAGTAATAGAAGACCATGGCACAGAGGCTATGGCACTACCCAGGATAGAGAACAGCTATTTTATTTTGGAGTGTCCTTCTCCTAGAAGAGCTGCTTACCATAGGTAAAGAGTCTCTTCTACCCTTACCTCTTTATCTGATACTGGTAGCATTTAAAAAATGAATTCCCTTATCCCATCAGTCAGCAACTTTGGGCGAAGGTTCCACTCTAGTTTATAAACTTTCCTCTGCTTTGTAAACACGGCTCAATGACTTCGGCAGGTGGCGAGCTTACGCAAAACCCATCCGTCTATAAATAACTTCCTTCCGAAGCCAAAAAAGTGATTAAATCGGGGCCCGAAAATTAAGTAAATATTGACACGCTATCATCCTTTTTTATCTAAATCTTATCTCTTAAACATTTCCTGTTTCAATAAATAAAATATCCTATTATGTATGAAAAATTAAATTTATTCAGCTTTTGAAGGGAACATCTCCCTACCTCTTCAAAAAACAAAATGTTCTTTGGTTTTTTTTTTTTTCTGAACTAAGGTTGAGGGGTTTGGGGTAGCCTATAGGTCTATCTGCTGAGTCATCAGCAGCCATTGCCTGGCCCTCCCTGGGTTGAGAGGAGGCTTGTGCGCTGATCATATAATATACGGTCAGTCTCTAGGGCATTGTCCTGATTGCTAGGGCAATGTCACTTTCCCTGGCCTCTGCCATTCATGAGTGACCTTTAAACCTTTAAACCATTATGCAGGTGAATAATTATTAAAAAAAGAAACCTTTAAGGCCATTTTCTTGTTTTGTTTAGACTGAACAAATGTTTGTTTATATCAAGGAAACATTATGTTGGCACTGGATCCTGCTTTTATGGCAGGCCTTAAGGGTTTCTTAAGTGAAAGTTGAAATATGGTGGTTGAAAATGAGAGTTGTGAGAGGCGAGATAGAAACTCCTTTGAAGCCTAAAGTACACATCCATCAAAAGGAGAGTTGGATAGTACAGAGTATTTGTGAGGTGGAGATACCAAGAAGAGACTTGGGAATAATAATAATAATAATAATAATAATAATAATAATAATAATAATAATAATAATAATAATAATAATAATAATAATATTTTATTACTTATTATTATTATTATTATTATTATTATTATTATTATTATTATTATTATTATTATTATTGTGATTGTGATATTTATTGTTATTGTTATTGTTATTGTTATTATTGTTGTTGTTGTTGTTAAGAAACAATCTTGGAATAATGCTATTATTATTATTATCATTATCATTATTAACTAAGCTACAACCCTAGATGGAAAAGCAAGATGCTATAATCTCAAGGGCTCCAATAAGGAAAAATAGTCCAGTGAGGAAAGGAAATAAGGAAATAATAAACGATATGAGAAAAAAACTACAATAAAATGTTTAAAAAAAAAGTAACAAAATCAAAGCAGATCTGTCATACATAAACTATAAAAAGACTTACGTCAGCCCGGTCAACATAAAAACATTTGCTGCTACTTTGAATTTTTGAAGTTCTACCGATTCAACCACCCGATTAGGAAGATCATTCCACATCTTGGTAACAGCTGGAATAAAACTTCTAGAATACTGTGTAGTATTGAGCCTCATGATGGAGAAGGCCTGGCTATTAGAATTAACTGTATAGTTAAAAAAAGTATTCGTGTAAAAAATAAGAAAGCCAGGAATAGAAAAGAGAGAACGCCAATAGAAAATGATTAAATGCAACGAAAAGATTGGCAGAACCTTGAGATTAGATACTATTTAGGAATCAGGAAAAAAAAATCTAAGGACCATAGCCCTCAGATTTCGTTTACTCATCTTAACTGGTAGTTGACAGGGTAATTAGATAGTTTTCATTAAGGCATCCGAAAACGAATGTTAAGAAAATGCGACTCGGAAATAAAAGGGTGATTAGCGCTCACAGCGAACTCTAATTAACTGTCATATACTTGACTAGGCCTAACCGGCTTACAGCGTTGGAGCCTTTAATAAATTATGTCCAATTAACAATTGTTGTTGGAATTACAGTATAAATGTAATAGATTTATGGATATTGGGTCTTTTGGGTCTTATTTGGTCTTTTGATTGGCCTGACAGTATTACATTGGATCTCTCTCTCTCTCTCTCTCTCTCTCTCTCTCTCTCTCTCTCTCTCTCTCTGATTACGGCTTATTTTTCCTTTGCCTACACATACACAGAATAGTCTGGCCTATTCTTCTCCACTGAGATTACCAAAGAATTCTTCTTCCCCCGAGGGCTTAATTACTGCACTGTAAATGTTCAGTGGATACTATCCTCGTGGCAAGGGTAGAAGGGACTCTTTAGCTATGGTAAGCAGCTCTTCTATGAGAAGGATACGCCAAAATCAAGCCATTGTTCTCGTCTTGGATAGTGCCATAGCCTCTGTACCATGGTATTTTACTGTCTTGGGTTAGAGTCCTGTTGCTTGAGGGTACACTTGGGCACACTATTCTATCTTGCTGTTTATAATATAGGGGATATATATATATATATATATATATATATATATATATATATATATATAAATATATATATATATATATATATATATATATATATATATATATATAGATATAGACATATACATGTATATATAAATATTTATATATATATATATATATATATATATATATATATATATATATATATATATATATATATATATATATATTCAAATAAGCCATATATATTTTGATATATTAATGTCTGGATTCTCTTAACGACCTCGGATCAGAGCCCCAGGCGAAATCTCACAAAGACAAGAGCTTGGCTCCGGCCGGGAATCGAACCCTGGTCGGCAAGCTTATATAGACAGTGACTAACCCATTCGTGGCCGAATGGGTTAGTCACTGTCTATATAAGCTTGCCGACCAGGGTTCGATTCCCGGCCGGAGCCAAGCTCTTGTCTTTGTGAGATTTCGCCTGGGGCTCTGATCCCGAGGTCGTTAAGAGAATCCAGACATTAATATATCAAAATATATATGGCTTATTTGAATATGAAAAACACGTAAAAATGTGCAAAATTTATCATATATATATATATATATATATATATATATATATATATATATATATATATATACATATTCATATATATATACATTACAGTAAAAAAAAATATATATCTATATACAAATATATATGTATATATATGTGTATGTATATATATGTATATATACTGTATATATGTATATGTATATGTATATATATTATATGTATATATATATGTATATGTATATTTACATATGTGTATATGTATATATATATATATACATACATATATATATATATATATATATATATATATATATATATATATATATATATATATATATATATATATATGTATGTATGTATGTATCTTGCATGTTGAATTCCACACCCATTATAAGAAACACTTCTTCGAAACCATCGAGAACCATTTGACGCTCATGAAAAATGAATGAATTTCTTTGTGACCTTCTCTGGAAATTCCGAGAATCGCTGAAGAATTCTTCTCCGTCCGTTAATGGAAACATTGTGACCAAATTTGCTGTGGTGGAGATGAACTGCAGAGAGAGAGAGAGAGAGAGAGAGAGAGAGAGAGAGAGAGAGAGAGAGAGAGAGAGAGAGAGAGAGAGAGAGAGAGGGGGGTCATTTCTTTGTAGTCCACTGCTGAAATGCTGTAAATTTTTGAAGATTTTTTTTTTCGTTCGCTAATGGAACTTTCGAAAAAAATTTATGAAGAAAATCAAAGAGAGAGAGAGAGAGAGAGAGAGAGAGAGAGAGAGAGAGAGAGAGAGAGAGAGAGAGATTAGTTCTTTGTAGTCCATTGTTGAGATTCTGTGAAATTTTTGAAGATTTCTTTTTAATGGAACTTTCGAAACCAATTTTTGGTGAAGAGAATCAATAGGAGGAAACATGGAAGAGAGAGAGAGACAGAGAGAGAGAGAGAGAGAGAGAGAGAGAGAGAGAGAGAGAGAGAGAGAGAGAGAGAGAGAGAGAGAGAGAGAGAGAGAGAGAGAGGTCATTTCTTTGTAGTCCATTGCTGAGATTCTGTGAAATTTTTGAAGATTTCTTTTTAATGGAACTTTCGAAACCAATTTTTGGTGAAGAGAATCAATAGGAGGAAACATGGAAGAGAGAGAGAGAGAGAGAGAGAGAGAGAGAGAGAGAGAGAGAGAGAGAGAGAGAGAGAGAGAGAGAGAGAGAGGTCATTTCTTTGTAGTCCATTGCTGAGATTCAGAAAATTTTGAAGATTTTTTTTTAATGGAACTTTCGAAATAAATTTGTAGTGAAGAAAATAAATAAGAGGGAACATGAAAGATAGATTGATAGATAGATAGAGAGAGAGAGAGAGAGAGAGAGAGAGAGAGAGAGAGAGAGAGAGAGAGAGAGATGAGAGAGAGAGAGAGAGAGAGAGAGAGAGAGAGAGAGAGAGAGGTAGTTTCTATGTAGTCCACTGCTGAGATTCTGTGAAATTTTGAAGATTTTTATTTTCGTTTAGTAACGGAACTATCGAAATCTTTTATCGTAAGAGAAATAATAATAATAATAATAATAATGATAATTATAATAATAATAATAATAATAATAATAATAATAATAATAATAATAGTGATAACAATAATTCTAAATTCTAATTTTAAATTTAATTATTATAATTATCATACTTATTATTGTTATAATTATTATAATTGTTATTATAATAATAATAATAATAATAATTATTATTATTATTATTATTATTATTATTATTATTATTATTATTATTATTATTATTATTATTATTATAACAAACTAAATCCAAGAAGTCATTTTTTATACACAAATTCTCTTTAAACCAAAATAGCTTCTCGTTTACCATTTCAATGTTTTCCATATATCCTCTAAGTCGATTTTTGCCTTCGTGGAATTCAAGATTTGCCAGGAGTCATCTCTCCATAATACACATGTGGATGTCAGGCATTTTGATTGCTATACTTTTCA
>NC_090737.1:6557071-6564571 GCF_036898095.1 Palaemon carinicauda
TATATATGTAGATACAGTTGGGATGTATTGGGAATAGCAGAGACTCATTGGGTGGGAGAAGGTGAAATGATGTCAGAAGGAATCAAAATATTATATTCAGGTAGAACAGACAATATTCATAGAGAGGGAGTAGCACTAATGTTAGGAAAAAGAGCACAAATAGCTTATTGGAGCACAATTCGGTGAACTCAAGAATAATTTCGGTCACTCTGAGAGGAAAGCACAAGAATTTTAAGGTTATTCAGGTATATGCACCAGACAGCTCATATGAAGATGAAGACGTAGAAAACTTCTATTCACAGTTAGAAGAGGAAATAGATAGAGACAACAAAGACAGGCGATGTAGTCATGGTGATTGGCGATTTCAATAGTAAAATTGGAAATGACAGGAGAGGCTACGAGGATGTGATGGGAGATTTTGGTTTAAGGGAAAGAAATGAGAGAGGACAGAGGATGTTGGAATTTTGCCAGGGTAAACAACTGTGTATAACAAATACTTACTTTTATCATAGAGAACAGCACAGATATACATGGACACACCCAGATGGAATACATAAAAACTGCATTTATTATATCCTTATAAATAAGAGATGGAAAACATCAGTGATGGGAACAAAAGTGATGAGGGGAGCAGACTTTGGAACATCACATGAACTACTACTTTCAAACATCCGTATTAAATTTCGGACAGACAGAGGAAGAAATCAAGAACTAGTCAGGTATAATCTAGATAAACTGAGGAACGAGGAAGTAAAAACTGCCTTCAAAGTAAGAGTAGGAGGACGTTTTGAACCACTAATAGGTCTCGAGACAACAGAGGAAAAGTGGCGTCGGGGACGAGACATAATTGAATAAGAAGCTGATAGTTTTTTGGGAAGGAGAAGGAGAGCAAAGCAACATTGGGTCACAGAGGAAGTATTGGATGCATGCCAAGAGAGGAGAGAAGCAAAAATGACAAAGAATGAAAACCCATCACAAGAAAACAAAGCAAGTTATAGAGTAAAGTGCAGAGCAGTGGACAATAAATGCAAAAGAGCAAAAATAAAATGGATAGAAGACCTGTGTAAAACATGTGAGGGATGTTTCAGAAACGGCCATTCAAGAGAGCTATTCACCGCAGTAGACAGATTAACAAGGGGTTGGAAAAACAATGGAATTACTGTAAGAGATGCAGATGGCAACAAGGTATCAGCAACGGCTGATGTTGAGAAGATCTGGAAAACGCACTACGAGGAACAACTAAAAGGAAGTGGAAGACGGGTAGCCTAACTGGAGAAGATTATCCAGAACTAAGAGGAGAGCTATGGAACATACAGGAAACGCCAGATCTCCTGACAGAAGAAGTGGGAAAAGCTTTAAGAGCTATGTCAAGTGGGAAAGCACCAGGAATAGATGGACTACCAAAGGAATTGCTTGAAGCTGGCGGTGAAATGGTAGAAAGATGGTTGTGTGATTTATGCAGGGATATAGTAGATGGACAAGCAGCTCCAAATGATTGGATTGAAAACATTATAATTCCAACACACAAGAAAGGGGACACCACCTTATGCAAAAATTATAGGCCTATCAGTCTATTACCACATGCTTATAAAGTTTTAGCAAAAATCATACAAAGTAGAATAGCAAGGCAAGAAGAGGAAATAATTGATGAGGGTCAAGCAGGATTTAGGGCGGGTAGAGGAACAATCGATCATGTATTCACCCTCTCACAAATCATAGAAAAATTCTGGGAGAAGGAAAAAGATCTGTATTGTGTATTTATTGACTTCAGGCAAGCGTTTGACTCCATATGGAGGGAAGGAATGATTAGGATTTTGAAGGAATGGGGATTAGAACCAAAAATACTGGAAACCATCAGGAGATTGTATGAAAGGACATCGGCTAGAGTAAGAAAAGGAAAGTGTTTGACAGAAGAGTTCATAACCACTGGTGGGGTTATACAGGGTTGCCCACTATCACCTCACCTCTTCAACCTATACTTGGAATGGGTTATGAGAATGGCACTTGGAGATTATGAGGGTGGCATAGATATAGGAGGGACAAAAATATCTAACATGGGGTATGCAGATGACATTGTGCTTTTAGCAGAAACTAAGGAGGAACTTCAGAGAGTGTTGAGAATGGTGGAGGAGCAGTGCAGTAGGTATGAATTAGTGATAAATAGAGAGAAAACCAAAAGTATGAAAATTGGACGCCAGAGAGAGGCCTTAGAAATACAGCTATCAGAGGGAGAAGTGGAACAAGTCAATGAGTTTAAATATTTGGGAGTGTTGTTCACAGCAGATGGAAAGATGGAAAGAGCAATTCAAGACCGAATCTCAAGTGGCCAGAAAGCATTTGGAAGGCTAAGAAGAATCTGGAAAGATAGAAATATATCCATTAAGTTGAAAATTAGGCTATTAAGAGCAATAGTAATCCCCACAGTGATATACGGTTCTGAATGCTGGATACTGAAGAAGAGAGAAGAGAAAAAGTTATTAGCCTTTGAAATGAAATGTCTGAGAAGAATCTGTGGTGTAAGATGGGAGGACAGAATTACGAACGAGAGAGTGAAAGAAATGGCTGGTGTTGAGGACACAATTCTGATTAGAGTGGAAGATATTCAGAGGAGATGGTTTGGGCATGTACAGAGGATGGAACAGGACAGATGGCCAAAAATAGTGCTTCATGGTCAAGTGGCCGGAAATAGACCGAGAGGACGACCAAGAGATACATGGGAGAAAACCTTCAAGAAAGCAAATAGAGGCGAGACATTTCAGCAGCTGGCACAGATGGCATCGGATAGGAGTCTCTGGAGAGAATGGCGATATCAGTTGCAGGACCCAACCCGGAGAATTCCGGACGGGATTTAGTGAGTGATGTATATATATATATATACATATATATATATATATATATATATATATATATATATATATATATATATATATATATATATATATATATATATATATATACTGCTTAATAGAGGAAAGAGAAATTTTCTTTTCCCGCCATGTCATAGCAGACCATTCCTTCACTTTATTATTTTTATCCTTAGAATACCTCGGAGTAATTTAAATCACTAATCATCCCCTTATGGCTTAGTTTGCCTCTTTAGTTCTTCAATAGTAATATTTACTATGCTACTATGAGATTCAGGGCCTCTGTAACACGGTTTTTTGGACTTTGCTCCTTATCAAAGCATCGGATGTAGCTGAAAGTTGACATATGTGTATTTTACAACCACACACAAATTTTGTCAGCATTATCAATAACCTAAACCCGATAGTTTTAATTTTTATAGAGTAAAAATGTTGTAGCCGACGCCATGGCCAGTGATTACGAGCCAAGAGTTGAAAACATTCATTACGTAAGCAATGTAAACACCTTTTGACAAAATTTTGCCCCGCCCATCCACCAGACATCCATTCACCTTGTTCCATCGGCTCTGAAAACCATAAGTCAATAATGGCTAACATGATTTGGAATTGCCCCCTTGGTTGCAAAACTGCATTTGTCTTACGACTTGCAACTTTATACAGTCAAGAGAAAGCCCGTGGCCATATTTACTATAGCCTGAATAGGTAATTATTCAGTTTTTAGTTCAAATCCAATATTTAAGGTCTGATTTGTATTTAGCGTAACATGATTATAATACTTGTAATGTCATTCAGGCTTTTGAACATTTACATTAACTATTCACTCTGCCACCAAGAGAAAGAAAGAGAGAGATTGTATGTAAACAGTCTTTATATAACTATTTTTGTTAAAATAAGAATTTTGTGCTAAACTCTCCAGCAGACCAACGGATCATCCGATATAATTTTTGTTTTCTTCTTCTTAGGCCGTACCACCATATATGTTTTGGGCATGACTACATTTTGTGAATAAATCAGGAATAGTTTTAGGAGTTTTATTTGTACATCTAATGGGAATTTATAGAAGTAAAGTGAAGATAATTCATTTATCCTTTAAAATAATTACTATATGTAGCAAAACAAACAGTAGTAAAGATGATAATGCAATAAAGGAATGATACCATACTTTATCTTTAGCTTCAACATCGGCAATAACATACCCAGTTGCCATAAGTTGTCAGCTTAATGAAATAACCTATCATCTAATGTTAAACTTAATTTCTGAGGAGGCCATGGCTTATTGCACAGTGAAAAAAAACATTACAAAGACTTTATGAATGGCGGAACGATACATAAATGTGGGTGGGGTATCTGTGCTAGCGTAGTAATACTACTGTAGCAGTAGTACCGCAACAGTAGTATAAATGAATTAAACGTTTAGGCCAACTGCTGGGATCCTTGAGGATCATTTAGCACTTCTTACAACTACTCGAGAAATGAGTTTTTATAGCCAGATTTAAATTTTCTGATCCAACAATGCCCATGATAGCCTTCAGTGTTATCCTGAATTATAACGAGGCCAAAGTGGGTGGAGCCTCATGAAGTCATCATTCTGACGATAATTATTGGTGAAGGTTTAAAGCCAAAATACGGTACCGTCTTCTTCTTCTTCTTCTTTTTTTTTTTTTTTTTTTTTTTTTTTTTTTTTTTTTTTTTTTTTTTTTTTTTTTTTTTTACAGTAAATAGGTAGGTGGATAGACAATAAATAAAAATTGCTTGACATAGGATATAGCAGTTATCAAATCAAGCTTGTCTACTACGTTTTTGAAAATTACCAACTATTCCCAACACCTTGTCAATCTGATTGTGACCTATAAAGTAGACTGTAATTTCTTAGGAAACTTATTTGGGAGTTAGACTAATAATCGAAGTGTTTTTGTATTTATTAACATATTTTGTTGGTTTGTTCATTATGACAATTATCAGTAGAGAGGTTTCAGAGTTCATAAAGGTGTACTGCTTTGCTTTTATTTAAAGTTTTGTGTCATTGTTGGCAGAGGTATAGCCTTCGTTACTTATAGCCAATCAACGTTCGAGAAAGAGGGAAGAAATGTCGTCATAAGTTACGTAACGAGTGTGTTCGAAACCTTTTCTCTGAGTAAGTTGGCCCGTCTTCAAAAAACGTCACTTTTACATTATAAGTACCAAATTTATTCAACCTACGTAATGCAGAATATAGTCAAAATTTATGTGTTGATATAATGTGCATTCTGAAGAAGCGTTATCTTTATGAGATTCATAGATAAAAAATTATTGCGGAAAAACCGTGTTACAGAGGCCCTGAATCTCATAGTAGTCAACATTGTATAACGAGGAGGAGTAACTGTTCACATTTTCAAAATTGAAGCAAATGGTATGAAAGGTCAATGAACTCTTATAGACTAGAGTTCTTGCTTATACTAATGAAATGTTATTAACTTTTTTTTTTTAAAAAAAGGAGAATGTACAATATTATACTTAGCGTATCGTGGTACATGTCTTGTTAATGGACTCTGGGTTATGAGCTTTTAGATAAGGTACAGCTAAACACTTCATTATTCTCAGGAAAGAAAAAAACAATTTAATATGATGCTTTCGTATTTATTTCATAATTCAAAGTATAGTGTGAATATAAAATGTCTGATATATTTGAACGAGAGCAGACTTCAAAATAAGAATAGAAACATGTGAATATAAAAAACACCCAAAAATAGTATTAATGATGGTAATAATTGTAATATTCGAATTATTACAAATTTTATCATTAGAACTACAATTATAACAATAATGATAATAACATTAATACCATGTACGTGTTTCATATTATTTAAACATTCGAGCATATTTAATCCTAATCCACTTTTGATATTCCAAATATTTGAAAATTGCTGGTCAATAAAGATATTTTCAGTTTTTACAAAAGATTATCTCTGCAACAAGCATAAAAGAAAATATACAGAAAGCAGAATATGATACCACCCAGTCGACGATTAAAATGTATTATTTAACCAACAGTACTATGATAGACTATTTTGTATTTTGATTAAATCACATTCCATAATATGCATGAAATAACAGCATTCGAGGGCACATTAAAAAGAACAAATGTGGTAACGTCCCTGACTGGTGAACGCCAGACTGGGGTTCGAGTCCCGCTCAAACTCGTTAGTTCGTTCCTTTGGTCCCTGCAACCTCGCCATCCTTGTGAGCTAATGACGGGGGATTTTTTTTTTGGGGGGGGGGGGGGTTGCCTATAGATCTATCTGCTGAGTCATCAGTAGCTATTGTCTAGCCCTCCTTGGTCCTAGCTATGATGGAGAGGGAGCTTGGGCGCTAATCATATGAATGTATGGTCAGTCTCTAGGACATTGTCCTGTGTGATAGGGTGATATCACTGTCCCTTGCCTCTGCCATTCATGAGCGACCTTTAAACCTTTAAATCCACCTGCATGAGCAATAAGAATGATTTAACCAGATTAAAAATTCATTAACAAACCAGAACAGTGTGACAATGTTATTTTACCCTTTCAATTGGAGTATCAGCTGCTCCTAAATTACCTATTTACATATAAATAATGCTTGATGTAACTTTCTGTTTAAAGGTTTAAAGGCCGCTCATGAATGGCAAAGGCAATGGACAGTGACATTGCCTTAGCAAGTAGGACAAATGCCCTAGACTGACAATTATGATCAGCGCCCAAGCCCCTTCTCCACCCAAGCTAGGACCAAGGAGGGCCAGGCAATGACTGCTGATGACTCAGCAGATAGACCTGTAGGCCCCCCCCCCCTCATCCATCCACTCAAGCTAGGACCAAGGAGGGCCAGGCAATGGCTGCTGATGACTCAGCAGATAGACCTATAGGCTCCCCCAGCCCCCCATCCTTATCTGACAAGGATGGTGAGATTGCAACGACCAAAGAAATTATCGAGTTTGAGCGGAACTCGAACCCCGAGTGGCGATCACCAGTCAGGGATGTTACCACATCGGCCATCACGTCTACCTATTAATCTTCGAATGGGTGTTTTCATCGGGAAAAAGTTAATTGTGATTATTAGTTTTTTTTATTCATTTTGTATTTGTTGTTGTCATCATCATTACTTTGGACAACAATATTATTACTATTGTTGTTTTTGTTGTTACAATTGATATAATTACTACCATAATTTCATAAAAATAATTATTGCAATTACTTTTATCATTATTATCATCACAATAATTAATGTTGCTGTTATTATTACTACAAGTAACATTATTATTATAATCAGTGAGATGTTCTAATTACTTCGATTACTATCATCATTAAAATAGTAATTTGTTTTTGTTTTTTTAATTTAATCATATATTTAATTTTTTTTTTTTGATCGCATAACATTCGTCCAAGCTACATATTTAGTTTCAAATAGCTAACCAAAAATGAATTATATAAATCTTGTCAAATTGACCATTGCATTAATTGAAACTCTCTCTCCATTTCTGTGTTTGAAATCAAATAACAAAATTAATTTCGTATTTCTGATCTATCGAGTAGATATACATGTCATTTTTCATTTTGAAATAGATGAGTCATAATCATCGTACAGTATGGAAATTGTACATTAATAATTCCTCGTCATTACTTGG
>NC_090737.1:6571829-6576829 GCF_036898095.1 Palaemon carinicauda
ATATCGGAAATATTCTTTTACCGCAATTGTTTAATGTTAACTAAATATGTCATTATTTTCTTCCCCTGAAATTTGAGGCAAAAATCTAAATAAAAAATCTAAAAATAAAAATAATTTATTAACAAGGAGAAGCAGGACAGCTAACAGGCAAAATCAATTTTTTTTTTTTTTTTTTTTTTTTTTTAAGAATGCGAACATTATTGTCTTCAAATGCTGTATTTCACAACCAGTATGATGTGGCTGATGTGGTAACGTTCTGACTGGTGAACGCCAGGCTGTTGACATGTATTATTTAACCAACAATATTTTAATTAATTCACATCTCATAATTTGCACCAAATAACTGCATTCGAAGGCACTTTAACAGTTTAAAGTTTTTAAAGGTCGCTCATGAATGGCAGAGGCAAGGGGACAGTGACCTTGCCCTAACAATTAGGACAATGCCCTAGAGACTGACCATATGTTATATGATCAGCGCCCAAGCCTCCTCTCCACCCAAGCTAGGACCAGGGAGGGCCAGGCAGTGGCTGCTGGTGACTCGGCAGATAGACCTACAGGCTCCCCAAACCCCGCAACCTTAGCTCACAAGGATGGTAAGATTGCAGACACTAATGGCACTAATGAGTCTGAGCGGGACTCGAACACCAGGCCAGAGACGTTACCAATCAGGCCACAGCAACTTTAAAAAAGAACAAATGTGGTAACGTCCCTGACTGGTGAGCGCCAGACTGCGGTTCGTGTCCGGCTTAGTTTTCTTTGGTCGCTGCAACCTCACCATGTTTGTGAGCTAAGGAGGGGGTTGGTTTATGGGAACCTATAGGTCTATCTGCTGAGTCATCAGTAGCCATTACCTGCCCTCCTTTGTACAGCTTGGGTGGAGAGAGGTCTTGGGTGTTGATCACATGTATGTTGTCAGTCTAGGGCATTGTCCTGCTTGCTAGGGCACTGTCACTGTCCCTTGCCTCTCCCATTCATGAGCGGCCTTTGAACCTTTAAACTGGACCGTTCGAGTCCTTTAAAGGGAGCAAACGTGAAAGAAAAGGAGGCGAAATAAATTGAGCAAATAATATTCTCAATTCTTCTTCTTCTTCTTCTTCTTATTATTATTATTACTTGCTAAGCTACAACCCTAGCTGGAAAAGCAAGGTGCTGTAAGCCCAAGTGCTCCAACAGGGAAAAATAGCCCAGTGGGGAAAGGAAATAAGGATATGAACTACAAGAGAATTAATGAACTATATGAAATATCTAAAGAACAGGAACATTAAAATATATCTTTCATATATAAACGAAAAAGCTTAAAAAAAGAGGAAAAGAAATAAGATGGAAAAGTTTGGCCCGAGTGTACCCTCAAGCAAGATTATTACAAAATAAGCTGCAATCTTAGTAAGAAAAGCTGGAGGCTACAAGCCCGAGAGAAAGGCAGGCCCAGTGTGGAGAGGAAATAAACAGTGTATGAAATCATAAGAAATATATTAAGAAGCGTAACAAGTTCGAAAATTTTAAATAGATCATTTAAAAACTATAAAACGAAAATTCGAAAGATGCAGCGGTTCCTTGAGCCTTCCAAATGCTTGTGTGTTATCCATTGAGAAGAATCAACAGAGGATAGGGTATTGCCTTCAGTAGCGTCTCAACCTCGTGAGATATTTCATGCATTCTGGAAAGCGAGCATTGCGAATCCTGTGGTGTTCTGCTAACAAGGACAACATCATCAGCATACTCTAGGTCTGCTAAATTCTTATCACCAATCCAGTCCAATCTTTCCTCCACCATCTGTTCTACGCATTACAAAATCAATGAGGAGGATAAACATCATGGGTGACAACACATTCCCTTGGAGTATTCCTATGTTCACTGGAAATTCATTTATTAAGACTCCATGTACATTAACTTTGCACTTGTTATGCTCATGAACAGACTAAATTAAATTTACATGTTTAGGAGGAATTACATGAGTAACGCATGATTCTCCTCTGAATTGATCAGTGCACCAAGGGCCTTAGTAAGGTCCCTGCTGTTCAACTAATTTGAACTTTTACTACATAGTGAAGAATCCTGATTCTCTCTTATTATTGCCTTGACGATAAATAGCCTCCCAAGCACTATTGCTATCCATGTCACGAGATTTGTATATTCGATCTAAGTTGTAGCAAATGTTTTTATGTTGAACAGGCTGACATGAGTCTTTTTATAGTTTATATATGACATATCTGTTTTAACGTTGTTACTGTTTTTAGAATGATTTATCGTTAATTTGTTCTCAATTATTTCTTACCGTATTTCCTTTCCTCAATGGGCTATTTTTCCCTGTTGGAGCCCTTGGGGCTTATAGCATCTTGCTTTTTCAACTAGGGTTGTAGCTTGGCTAGTAATAATAATAATGATAATAATAGTATTAATGATGATGATAATAATAATAATAATAATAATAATTAATTAATTTGCTGAGATAAATCATCGCGATGCTCAGACAGAAAGCCATTTGTAAAAGGGACTTGTGATTCCCTTTACATCCATCCAGACAAGAATCCTCGGCCAATCATCAATAAATTTCTTTTTTTATATCCGTCTCCATCCTCGTTTACACGCCGTGATGAGCCATTATATTTTCCCCTGTCCACAATTACTCCCTCAATATTCTTGTCAGTATTTTACCGACGGTTGTCAACTTATGTCGATAATTAATCTTCGAAAAAGGACAATATCGACATCCCTTTCAATCGCCTGGACCATCAATGTCCTACGATGGAGGCTCTCCTGGAAAATCCTTTTGGAAATCTTTGCGCCATTTCCAAGTAAAAAGAAGGATTAGCTCCATTCTATAAAATAGTAATGTAGTCCTATACGTCAATATGTTGGGAAATAAATAGCCGATAATTTGGTGACATTGATTTCTCTCTCTCGCCTAAACAGATAAAATAATTCTCTCTCTCTCTCTCTCTCTCTCTCTCTCTCTCTCATAGACACTGACTACATAATCATTTGTTAGTACATTTAAACAAACTTGTTCATTTTTTACTCTCAACGCAGATGAACAAATCCAGTCGCTAAGGTCTCTCTCTCTCTCTCTCTATCTCTCTCTCTCTCTCTCTTTCTTTCCCTCTCTCTCTCTCTCTTCTCTCTCTCTCTCTCTCTCTCTCTCGTCTCTCTCTCTCTAAGGACTCTTATGATTCTTCTTTGTAAACTTTAATTTGCTTTTATATTTTTTTGTATTTCTCTCTCCTCTCTCTCTCTCTCTCTCTCTCTCTCTCTCTCTCTAAGGACTCTTATGATTCTTCTTTGTAAACTTTAAACTTCCTTTTATATTTTTTTGTATCTCTCTCTCTCTCTCTCTCCTCTCTCTCTCTCTCTTTAAGGACTTATGATTTCTTCTTTGTAAACTTTAATTTGCTTTTATATTTTTGTATTTCTCTCTCTCTCTCTCTCTCTCTCTCTCTCTCTCTCTCTAAGGGCTCTTATGATTCTTCTTTGTAAACTTTAATTTGCTTTTATATTTTTTTGTATTTCTCTCTCTCTCTCTCTCTCTCTCTCTCTCTCTCTCTGGTGTGAAAGAAATTCAAGAGGAAGATTACAAATGAGCTTATGATGTTTGTTTTGACATCACCTTTTGTTTACGCAATGTGGAAAGTCCTCCTCCTCCTATTTGTCTGCTCTTTCCTGCCTCTATCTTCTGTTTACTTATGATGTTTACCTGAGGAATTCTATCATCGACCTCCCACGCCTTTTCCCATATCTACTCTTTATCTGTAAAAAAAATAATAGTTTAGTTATATATATATATATATATATATATTGTGTGTATCTTGAGTTTGTGTTCGTGTTCATTGCTATACGTATAGCAACCCACACACACTCGCGCGCGTGCCTTGCGCGCGCGCACCACACACACACACACACACATATATATATATATATATATGTGTGTGTGGTGTGTGTGTGTGTATACGTATATGTGTGTATATCTATATGTATATCTATATATATACATATAGATATACACACACATATAAATAATATTATATATATATATATAATATATGTGTGTGTGTGTGTGTGTGTGTCTGTTTATATACATATTGATGTTTATAATAAACATATAAGTAATATATCATCATCATCATCATCGTTACTAGTTACTGCAGGACGAAGGCCTCAGACATGACCTTCCACTCGTGTCTGTTTATGGTCATTCAATGCCAATCTATACCAACAAATTTTCTTATCTCATCAATTAGTCATCTTCTTTATCTTCCCCTGATTATTTGCAATCTCTAGGGACGCATTCCGTTATTGTTAATAATAATCTATTATATCATTTCTCATTACATGTCCTGACCATGTGCAAGGTTTTTGCTTACATGAAGCTAGAGTATCCTCTACTTGGGTTGGCTCTCGTAACTATTAGGGTTAGGTTAGGTTAGGTAAGTTAGGTTAGGCTAGCTACTTACTGATTAGACATTTTGTAACCCTTACCAACGATGATACTGATGATTTTGCAAATTGACCAAAATCTTGGTCCTTTTACAAAGTGTCATTTTGCAAAGTGACCACGAATTTTGTCTTTTCGCATAATGTCCGGCATTTTGTAATATTACCAATTTTCCAAAGTGACCGTAACACACAAACACACACACACATATATATGTATATATATATATATATAATATATATACATACATATATATATGTATCTCCATATATATATATTATATATATAATAATTATAACACTATTATTACTCTCCATTTATTGTTTACAGGAATTTCCTTTCCTTGCTTCAGTTTCTTTTTCTCTCTCGTCCATTGATTCGCCTTTTTTGCTTTTCAAGGACTTTACACCCTTTTTCCTTTTCTTGTTTTCTTTAAAACCCTTTTGTGTTCAGAGTTTTATGTTCGACATAGCGGCACCCTAAACATTGTTTCAGCCATTTTCGTATTCTAGAAATCGTTTACACTTTTGAACACACAAACAGAAAAGAGGGTGATCCTTTTCATTAAGTT
>NC_090737.1:6581829-6594329 GCF_036898095.1 Palaemon carinicauda
CTTATCCCGGCATCCATTCTATTTTTCTTCTAGTGCTGTACCCGACCCGGCTGCCGGCCTATGAGGCCGGCAGCCGGGCAAGTGTAGTCCTCTGGTTCTTTTGCTGCCGGCTGGCATTGGTCTTGTACCTTTGCCGGCCGGCTTATGTCAGCCCTTGTCTGCTGGTCACCAAGAGTGTGGCCGGCAGCTGGGTACTACCTTGTGTAGTTGCCGGCCGACATTGGCTGTTGCCGGCTGGCACATGCATTTGAACCAGAATGCTGCTGCCTTATAGCTGTTAAGTAGTATACTTTAAAGCTAGTTATGGTGTGTGCCGGCCGGCACGTATCCCCCTATACTGTACTAGTATTCTTCAGTATAACATATACAGTAAGAAGAAAACTATGGTAAGGGTTTTGGTACAGCACTGTTTGTTCTAACACTATTGTGTTTTCTTGCACATCCCTTTGCTGTTGCCCTACAGATAGGAAAGTGAGTTCTTTCCTGTCTATTATCCAGGATTTTAAAATCATTACTTAGGTGTGAGCTCCACCTGTTTCCTCTGGAAACCTTGCATTGGTTACTCTAGAAGAGATTAACCATTTGATTTTATTATCTGGAGGGCTGCAACAATGGGTTGTGAGGGAAACACAAGTGTGTGTCTTTCCTTTATGAATTGTTATGCTATACTATGCATATCCAGTGATACATAGTTCACTTGATACTCATGGAAATTTCTTCTCTTTACAGGAGGACCCTCCAAAGTGCAGAAATGTTTTCTGCAACGTCCGCAGAAAGTACCTCTGCGGACATGAGTGTTGTAGGAGACACGCAGCATGCGCTGTCTCCAAGGATGATCTCCAATATTGGGACCCTCAGGTATGTACTGTATGCACTAACCTGATTACTGAGGCTTTTGATTCCCCTAGGACGGCGGAATCAAGGGATATAGCAAGGGAGAAGCTTCGTACCTGGGTAAGGGGCTTCCAAAAGAACACCTCTGGCCCTTATCTTCCAAGTGAGAAGATGAGGGCGTATCTTTTTCCCAAGGCATCAGCTGATGCAGTGATTCCCCAGCCTCAAGAGGAGATCCCCCAAGATCAGGTCCAGGTGGACGTTGAAGTCGCGGTCGCGATGCAAGACATCCAGTTAGATGACAGGATGTCTGACGTGGACAAGCGTTTGGAACAAGACCTCCTGGCAGAAGGTCAGGATGAAGTTCAAACCCCGGACGTCGTAGAGGATGAGGTCGACGAGGTGTCGGCTACTCCGGTTCAGATTCCGGAGCCTATTCCCTCAACATCGGCCGGTCTCCCTGTAGAACTGGGACAGGCCCTCTCTTCGATTGTTGGAATGATCCAACAAATGCAGAAGGAGAATCAGGAGAAGGCGGCTGCTATGGAACTGCGGATGCAGTCCCTGGCAGAATCACATGGGCCCCGGAAAAGGCTCAATGTGAAAGACCTTCCCTTATGCTCAGATGCTAACCCATGGAGGTATGCTGAGCACATGCCGATGACGACTGGAAAGATCGTCATCTCGGATAAGCTGGGTTCAGTTCCCCTAGAGGAGGTGGAATTCTGGCCCAGCAAGGCATCATATCCGGACTGCTATGTCCGGCTGAGAAAAGAACCAGCTTCAAGGGAGGAGACAGAGCCGAAGGAGGTCATAATTATGGACCACGCTAAGGCTCAAGCCCTTCTTTCATCCTCGATGAAGGAGAGGGGCTTCTCTAACTCGAAGGTAGCTGCATTGAGCAAGAAGCTCCCTTCCTTTGTGTCCTCTCCTGCTAGAGCTTTCCCCTTTTTACAGAAAGGGTTTGTTGCTGTCCTAAAGGCAGTCGAGGGCCGGCAAGCCTTGCCCCTCCCTGGAGGAGTGTAAACCCTTGTCGCTGGCCCTGCCTATGGACCACAAAGACTGGAAGGATGTCCATCTGACGTTCTCAGTGGGAAAGTTGGAGGCTGATATTGCCGGACGGCAATTCGGCGAGGACCTCCCCAAGCTGTCCGACTCTCTTTTACGAAGAGAGTTCGAGACAAAAGAAAGACTGGCTGCCTCAATGTCCTCATCAGACTACTCTTGAGACGATGGCAAGTGACCCCCAAGGTCCATGAAATGTTCATGGTGGTGGCTAAGTCTCACCTAGCCACAGTGACGAAGGACCTTTATAGCTTCGTCAAGGCAAGGAGAGCTTGTAGGGAGTTCGTGTTCACCGGGGCTACGGTGAGGCACGAGCCAAGGAAGTTAATCTCCTCCAACATTTGGGGAAAAGACCTTTTCCCTACCGATGTGGTCAAAGAAGTTGTTGATAAGGCCGCCGTGGAGAATAGAAACCTTCTCCAGAAGTGGGGCCTGGCTATCAAAAGAAAGTCTTCCCCGGATGAGGGTCCTCAACCAAAGAGGAAGAATATGAGGACTAGGCTACCGTCTCGGCCAGCCAAGCCTTTTAGACAGCAACAGCAACTGCAATTGCCATTGCCTCCAGTGCCCCAGATGGTGGCGCAAACCGCGACCACTTTTCAGTGGGTACCCCCAGGCTGTGCCAGGTCAGTCCACGGCATTCACCCCAACGTTCGAAGGACAGTCTTCTTCCTTTCGAGCAAAGCCTAGAGGAGCAGCCAGAGGCACGTCTAGGCGCCCCTCAAGGGGAAGGGGATTCAGAGGTGGTCGTGGTCAGGGAGGCAAGACCTCAGGACGGCAGTCCAAGTGAAATGATACCGGTAGGAGGGAGACTGATGAAATTTTGGGATCGTTGGACCTTCGATCCCTGGGCCCAAAGCCTACTCAAGAATGGACTGGGCTGGAGCTGGTACAGCACTCCACCCCCGTGCCTTCGGTTTTTCCAACACTCCACCACCCCCGTTCTGGAGGAGTACGTTCAAGAACTGTTGGAGAAAAAGGTGATCCGAAAGGTGAAGTCCATCAAATTCCAAGGGAGGCTGTTTTGTGTTCTCAAGAAAGACTCGGAAAAGCTCAGAGTCATTCTGGACTTGTCGCCACTCAACAAGTTCATAGTGAATTGCAAATTCAAAATGCTAACACTGCAACACATAAGGACCTTACTGCCCAAGAGGGCATACTCAGTCTCTATAGACTTGTCCAGACGCCTATTGGCACATCCCAATCAGCCGTTGACTCTCCCCCTACCTAGGGTTCAGGCTACAATGGAGACTATACGCCTTCAGAGCCATGCCATTTGGGCTAAACATAGCCCCAAGGATTTTCACGAAGCTTGCGAGCGCAGCTCTCAAACAATTACGCCTAAAGGGAATTCATGTAGTAGCCTACCTGGACGACTGGCTGGTGTGGACAGCATCCGAGACCGAATGCTTGCAAGCTTCCAGTCAGGTGATCCAGTTCCTAGAGTACGTAGGCTTCAAGATCAACAGAAAAAAGTCTCGATTTTCTCCATCCCAAAAGTTCCAGTGGCTGGGAATCCACTGGGACCTTTTGTCACACTGTTTCTCCATCCCGACGAAGAAAAGGAAGGAGATAGCGGGCTCTGTCAAGAGACTTCTAGATTCCGAAAGGATATCAAGACGCGAACAGGAGAGGGTACTAGGCTCTCTCCAGTTTGCTTCGGTGACAGACCCAGTGCTAAGAGCACAGCTAAAGGATGCAACCGGAGTTTGGAGAAGGTATGCATCAAACGCGCGAAGAGATCTGAGAAGACCAGTGCCGCCTCGGCTACGTACTCTTCTCAGGCCTTGGTCCCAAGCCAGACATCTAAAGAAGTCTGTTCTTCTTCAGCCACCTCCCCCGTCGATGACGATTCACTCAGACGCCTCAAAGGAGGGATGGGGAGGTCACTCTCATCGGAAAAAAGTCCACGGGACTTGGTCCCAAGCTATTCAGGACCTTTCACATAAACTTTCTAGAAGCTATTTCAATGCTCTTTACCTTAAAGAAAGTCTCCCCGCGTCACTTGATCCACATAAGATTGGTGATGGACAGCGAGGTGGTTGTGAGATGCTTGAATCGACAAGGGTCGAGGTCACCACCTCTCAACCAGGTGATGTTAGCCATTTTCCGATTGGCGGAAAAGAAGAAGTGGTACCTGTCGGCAGTTCACCTTCAAGGAGTCCGCAACGTGACAGCGGACGCTCTATCCAGGTTCACACCGATAGAGTCGGAATGGTCCTTAGACGCAGGATCATTCTCCTTCATTCTGAATCAAGTCCCAGAACTGCAGATAGACCTCTTTGCGACGAAAGACAACAAGAAGTTGCCCCTGTACGTGTCCCCCGTACGAGGACCCCTTAGCGGAAGCAGTGGACGCGATGTCCCTCGACTGGAACAGATGGTCCAGGATTTATCTGTTCCCCCCCTCACAACCTTCTGTTGAGGGTCTTCAACAAACTGAGATCCTTCAAGGGGGTAGCGGCAATAGTGGCCCACAAGTGGCCGAACAGCATTTGGTGTCCCTTGGCGTTGGAACTACAGCTGAAGTTTGTGCCGCTACCACATCCAGTTCTGACCCAGCGAGTCCAGAAGTCGACTGTCTGCGCTTCATTACAGAAAACCCGGACCCTGCAGCTCATGATTTTCTCGCCCTTGTGGTGAGAAAGCGTTTCGGGATTTCGAAAGCCAGCATAGACTTCCTAGAGGAATATAAGTGCAAATCGACTAGAAGGCAATATGAGACATCTTGGAGAAAATGGGTGGCCTTTGTAAAGGCAAAGAATCCGCAGGAGATCTCAACAGACTTCTGCTTATCTTTCTTCATCCACCTCCATGGTCAAGGGTTGGCAGCTAACACGATTTCAGTGTGTAAATCTGCTTTGATGAGACCCATTTTATTTGCCTTCCAGATCGACCTAGGTAACGAGATCTTTAATAAAGTTCCGAAAGCCTGTGCTAGGCTCAGACCTTCAGCACCTCCAAAGCCCATCTCATGGTCTTTAGACAAAGTTCTTCATTTCGTCTCCCTGTTGAGCAATGAAGAATGTGCGTTAAAGGATTTGACACAGAAAGTTATTTTCCTATTTGCACTCGCGTCCGGGGCCAGGGTTAGTGAGATCGTAGCCCTCTCGAGAGAGGCAGGTCGTGTTCAGTTCCTGGATGGGGGGGAACTGAACCTGTTTCCGGATCCTACGTTTCTCGCCAAGAATGAGTTACCCACCAACAGGTGGGGTCCCTGGAGAATCTGCCCTCTGAAAGAAGATGCATCTCTATGTCCAGTAGAATGCCTAAAGGTCTATCTTCGTAGAACTTCAGACTTCAAGGGTGGGTCAACTATTCAGGGGAGAAACATCAGGCTCAAATTTATCTCTGAATCAACTCAGAGCGAAAATCACATATTTTATTCGCAGAGCGGATCCTGACAGTACACCCGCAGGTCATGATCCGAGGAAAGTTGCCTCATCCCTAAATTTCTTTAATTGTATGGATTTTGAACATCTCCGTTCATACACGGGCTGGAAGTCTTCCAGAGTATTCTTTCGCCACTATGCAAAGGAAGTAGAGGAACTAAAGAGATCTGTGGTAGCAGTGGGTCGCGTAGTTAACCCTACTGTTTAACTCTGCGAGGAACAGTGGTCTTAATTGGGACGATTAAGTCCAGGGTGAGTGTGTAGGTACATACTGTACTACAAACTAAATGAGGGCAACCGAGTGCCCACATAGACTGTTCCTTTTCCAAAGGTGAACCTAGCATAAGTACAGACATGTGTGCCGAGCGTTTTTAACGCTAATGTGATTGATTTGTAATACAGACTTTTATGACTTGATACCTCGGTATCTTAAAAAAAAAAAAAAAAAAAAGTGGCATTTAATGTTTTTTTCTTTCAGATAAACAAGTTCTGTTTACTATCATACTTATGCTTAAAGTTTTGGGGTTATCCTCTTTATATATATATATATATATATATATATATATAATTGCTGTTAACCTGTCTATTTATTGTCTGTCAATAAACTTGTTCTTGAGAACCTTGCGTCTCTTTCACCTGTGTCAATTTATTGGTATAATTGAGCATTTATTCTATGTACCTTATCTGGGATAATTCTAATAGAATTGTTCTGTTATGCAAGCTATGTTGCATTGGTTTATGTAGTCCCCTATTGGGAGGACTCCGTCCCATAAAGGGACGAGGGCGGTTTTATTAGTTTCTTCCTATGCGGATATAAACTTTTGTCCAATACAAGTATTGTGCGGATTACTGGTCAATATTTATTGACGCAGTGGTTCTTTACAAACTATGCTTTACTTAATATAGGGCGAGACCACTATATTAGCTTGCCTGGTATTCATACATAGGTATATGTACTCTTCGAGACTTTTCCAGAGTCTAGTAGGACTCTTCCCTCCAGGGGGCAGGAAGCTCTAACATAGTTTATAGTTAGTTGAAAAGATGTATAACGGTAACATCTTAGGTCTCTAGGTCTAGTCGACCGGGGAAAAATTACCTCCGGGGAGTACGGCACGTTCTGAGAATCCACAGATACAGTAATGCTCTGGTACACTTCCATCAGGACGACATGGCTTGAGCCCAAAAAACGGATTTTGAGCGAAGCGAAAAATCTATTTTTGGGTGAGATGGCCATGTCGTCCTGATGGACCCGCCCTTGCCTTTCTAAGAAAGGGCTGTAGGATCCCTCCCTACATACAGTATCTGTAGCACCTCGTGTACGCTACAAGGAATACAGATGGTGCCAGGATTGGCGCCAGGCACGCATACGAATCGGAGGATAAGGAAGCCTTGGGAGCGGCTCCCCTTTTTCTTTCCCGAATTCGTTTCTTGCCAATCCCTCCTACGAGACGAAATCTCTGTCCAGGATGCAGATTGCCATGTGGCGTGTCAAGAATACGTCCTCTGATATGTCGCGATATCCCTTTCACGAGGGATACTCGCTCCAGGAGTTAGAATTCTGGTACCTTAAGGTAAATTCTCTGGGAATATCGCCGTAGTTGTAATATACCCTAGGAAGCTACCCTATAGGAACTTCCATCAGGACGACATGGCCATCTCACCCAAAAATAGATTTTTCGCTTCGCTCAAAATCCGTTATATATATATATATATATATATATGTGTATATGTATATATATGTATGTATGTATAGATATGTATATATGTATATATATGTGTATATATGTATATATATGTATATATGTATATATGTGTATATATGTTTATATATGTATATATGTATATGTATATGTATATGTATATATATGTATGTATGTATATATTGTATGTATATATGTGTATACTGTATATGTGTATATATGTATATATATGTATATATATGAGTATATGTATATATGTATATATATATATATATATATATATACTGTATATATGTATATGTATATATGTATATATATATATATATATATACGTATATATATATGTATATATGTTTTATATATATATATATATATATATGTTGTATATATGTATGTATATATATGTGTATATATATGTATATATATGTGTGTGTATATGTATATATATATATATATATATATATAAATTGTTTAGATTACCCAAAACTCAATGTAACCATTTACCTCTTCCAGTTTTATCATTAAATCTTTATTTCGCTTATTATTTATTATTAGGTAAAATTGTATAGAATAATATTATCGACTATATATTATAACCTTATTGATGTTGATAAAAAGAAAGTTATCTCCTTAAAGCAATGTAAATACCATGGTATGCTTATAATGCAATGTGATATATATATATATATATATATATGTATATATATATATATATATATATATATATGATAAATTTTGCACATTTAGACGTGTTTTTCATATTCTTCGTGGTTAAGTGGTAGTCACTGTCTATACAAGCTTGCCGGACCAGGGTTCGATTCCCGGCCGGTCACAAGCTCTTGTCTTTGTGTGATTTCGCCTGGGGCTCTGATCCCGAGGTCGTTAAGAGGAGCTAGGACAATTCGCCGTAAACAAATTTGCCGTAGGACAATTGATTGTAAGACTTTTTGCCGTAAGAAAACTTGCCGTACGGATATTTTTGCCGCAAGGACATTTCGCCGTAAAATGTATATTTTTGTTTTTAGCTTATTTCTTTTAGAGATCAATGTAACTATATTCCTATAGTTAGCCTTATTCGGAAGGAGACCGTAAACTCGTGGGATGCATGCATGTCCTATGTTGACATGTAGAGTATATAACTGATAAAAGATTTCAGGACAAACCTTAAATGTTCCATCGCATGCCCAATTTGTATGTCTTTCTAGATCGTGTAGCCCTGCAATCGTACCAAAGATCAACATTCTTTTTTTTCATCTTACATTCCACTATCATAAAGTAGAAATCTTTCTCCGCTCTGTAAACACGCAAATTCTTCGGGAATTACATAACTGATTCTTGTTCTTGGAATAGGAGGGGCCTTTTCTTCTTTTCGTCTCCCTCTTCTTATGTTTCTTGACAAATTTGAATTTGATGGCATAAGAGAGCGTCCTGCATTTTCTAATTCCTCGCATGCAGCACCAATCAATGATCTTGAAGCTAGCTGAGATTTCAGTGCGTTTTCTTTCATATGTGCAATTGCTTTTGCATTTTATGTTTGCTTGGGTTCGTTGGATGGGTATGCTCACTTGCAGTTTTACTGATTGAAATCTCTTCAATATTCCGTCTTGTATGTACTCTTGCTTTGCAGTTTTTTTCAACACACTTCCAATAAACGTTGCCTCCATACTCTCTTTCTTGCCTGTAAATGAAGTTGGAATCATCTACGACCTTATCACAACCTCTGGTGCTTTTGATAGTGTACGGCATCGTAGGGGTTTAAGTTTTCAATTGATAAAAGTAGATAATACAAAGGTTTAAGATAAAAAAAAAAATAGAAAATATGGTAAACTACCGAATTTGTAATGATCTCATTTAAACAATTAACGACGAGTGTCAAAATTTATAACGACCTCTCTCTCTCTCTCTCTCTCTCTCTCTCTCTCCTCTCTCTCTCTCTCTCTCTCTCTTCATTCTTTTTTTTAATCTATATATGACGAAGCATATACATTTTACGGCGAAATGTCCTTGCGGCAAAATATCCGTACGGCAATTTTTCTTACGACAAAATGTCTTACAATCAATTGTCCTACGGCAAATTTGTTTACGGCAAATTGTCCGGTCTCCCGTTAAGAGAATCCAGACATTAATGTATCAAAAATATGTATGGCTTATTTGAATATATAAATATATGTATGTATATATGTATATATGTATATATATATACTGTATATGCGTGTATGTATATTATATATAGACGTCCATACAGATCTATATCCAGTATATATATATATATATATATATATACATTATATATATATATATATATATGTATATATATATATATATATATATCAGTATATATACATGTACAGTACATGTATGTATATACATATGAGTTTATGAATAAATATACCCATTTATATTTTCATGTATATATTCAGTATATATATAATTATAAATATATATATATATATATATATATATATATTTGTAAATATATATATATATATATATATATTTATATATATATGTATATATTCATATATATATATATATATATATATGTATACATATATGTACATATATATTATATTATATATATATATGTATATACATTTATATATATATTCATATTTGTATTTATATGTATATATATATATATATATATATATATTTATTCATATTTGTATTTATATGTATACATATATGTATATATATACATATATATATATATATATATATATGTATACACATATACATTATATTGATTATATTGTTTAATTACCCTTTGGGGTTGTACACTTATGAATTATCATTTGATTTTCAGCTTCATAATCATCAATTTTGCATACAGCGTCTAGTTTACGAAATATATTTGCATGATTGTTAAATTGCCTGATGGAAAAACTCTATTTGTAAGGTTAAAGATGTAGTAAAATAAATGGTAGCAAAATGGGACCTGCCATTTGATGTAAAAATTTCCATTCATGAAGTATTCATTTATTCACTGACAAAGAGTAGGCTATGTAGCATATGTAATTACCTTTCTAATAAAGAATGAGATTTTTTTACATTCCGTTTATGTTGTATTAGAATAATCAAAATAAAAAAGAATAATTATAATGAAAAGCACATTGGTTTACTTTATATATGAAAGGAATAATGCGTTTTATTATGACAGGAAATTATCAATAATCCTTCAGTGATGTGTTATTGTTACAACCTTATACAAATCATCATTAATATTAGTTTATGCTTTTACTAAATTTCACATAAACAAGTGTATTAAAGGTTTATCGTCTATTGTTAGGAAAAAATGAATCGCGTAGTTTTATCTCTCTCTCTCTCTCTCTCTCTCTCTCTCTGTAGAGATAGATATGTCTGTGTACATATATATGCATATATTATATATATATATATATATATACTGTATATATATATGTATATATTTATATATATATATATATATATACTGTATATGTATATATATTTATATATATATATATATATATATGTATATATATACTGTATATTATATATATATATATGTATATATATATATATATATATATTTATACATATATATATGCAAATATATAAATATATTTATGTATATATATATATATATATATACATACACACACATATATATACATACATATATATATATATATATATATACATACATACATACATGTATATGTATACATATACATATATATATGTGTGTATATGTGTATTTATATATACATACACATATATTTATAATATATATATATATATATATATAGAGAGAGAGAGAGAGAGAGAGAGAGAGAGAGAGAGCGCAATGATTAATCTTAATGCAGTTCACTTCTATAATCAAGAGACCAGATTACAACCGCGTTCGCCATTTTAATAAAACATTGTGTGGAAAAGAACTCTATTGTGTAGAATAACGGAAGATATTTGAATAGATATTTTAGGTAAATGCGGAGTGTCTTTTCGTCAGGTTTCCAGTAACAGAAGAATGGAGTTGGCTATGTCATTGTCTCTGGTACTTTTCGTTCTACTTTTTTTGTATGAAAATTAAGAAAATTATGTCTTAATTGTTCCCCGTGAATGTGTACTGGAACTATAGGCCTTCTCCATCATGAGACTCAATGCTACATAGTACTCTAGAAGTTTTTTTCCAGGTGTGGCCAAGTTGTGGAATGATCTTCCTAATCGGGTAGTTGAATCAGTAGAACTACAAAAAGTTCAAACTCGCAGCAAATGTTTTTATATTGAATAGGGTGACATGAGTCCTTTTATAATTTATATATCGAATATCTGTTTTAATGCTGTTGGTGTTTTCAAAATATGTTATTTTAATTTTTATTAATTCTTATATTGTTTATTTATTTCCTTATTTCCTTCCCTCTCTGGGTTATTTTTCCCTGTTGGAGCCCTTGGGCTTATAGCATCTTGCTTTTCCAACTAGGGTTGTAGCTTGGCTAATAATAATAATAATAATAATAATAATAATAATAATAATAATAATAATAATAATAATAATAATAATAATAATAGTATGTTCTGTTATTGTTGATTTTAAAAATTCCAATCCATATATTTGTGATAAAGTTGAATGTCCGTATTACCAAAGCAATAGGACGAAGTAATTCTTCTTCTCCCAAGGGGTTAACTGCTGCACTGTAATTCTTCAATGGCCACTTTCCACTTGATAAGGGTAGAAGGGGACTCTTTAGCTATGGTAAGCAGCTCTTCTAATAGAAGGACACTCGAAAATCAAAGCATTGCTCTTTAGTCTTGGGTAGTGCCATAACCTCTGTACCATGGTCTTCCATTGCCTTGGGGTAGAGTTCTCTTGTTTGGGGGTACACTACGGCACACTGTTCTATCTTTTTTCTCTTCCTCTTGTCTTGTTAATGTTTTTTATAGTTCATATAGGAGATATTTATTCTAATGTTACTGTTCTTAAAATATTTTATTTTTCCTTGTTTCCTTTCCCTCACTGGGCTAATTTCCCTTTTGTAGTCCTTGGGCTTATAGCATCATGCTTTTCCAACTAGGGTTATAGTTTGGCAATTAATGAAAATAATAACATCCAGGATAGTAGAGTAGATTTGAATGCAAAGGATGGTCAGAATTATGAAAAATAATATTCAAAATGCATATGACGTTATTAGTCAAGACAATTACACACTCTATCAAACAAACATACGCTCGCACACAAATGAAAATAATCCAAGGACTGACATCCTTCATTAAATTAAGACTTAATGTAATGACTCGCCTTTCTTACGAGAAGATCCAAATCATGTATTTAGAAGTATAGGCGAAATACTTAAAGCCAACGAGGGACCTTGCTTTAGGGTACACTCAGGTACACTATTCTGTCTTGTTTCTCCTCCTCTTGTTATTTTGAGGTTTTCATAGCTTACATATGAAAGATTTATTTTAATGCTATTATTGTTCTTAAACTTCTCTTGTAGTTTTCCCTTATTTCCTTTCCTCACTGTGCTATTTTCCCTGTTGGGGCCCCTGC
>NC_090737.1:6604672-6607172 GCF_036898095.1 Palaemon carinicauda
TATATATATATATATAAATATATATATATATATATATATATATATATAGAGAGAGAGAGAGAGAGAGAGAGAGAGAGAGAGAGAGAGAGAGAGAGAGAGAGAGAGAGAGAGAGAGAGAGCAATGATTAATCTTAATGCAGTTCACTTCTATAATCAAGAGACCAAATTACAACCGTGTTCGCCATTTTAATAAAACATTGTGTGGAAAAGAACTCTATTGTGTAGAATAACGGAAGATATTTGAATAGATATTTTAGGTAAATGCGAGGAGGCCCTTCGTCAGGTTTCCCGTAACAGAAGAATGGAGTTGGGTATGTCATTGTCTCTGGTACTTTTCGTTCTACTTTTTGTATGAAAATTCAGAAAATCAAGTCTAATTGTTCCCCGTGAATGTGTACTGGAACTACAGACCTTCTCCATCATGAGGCTCAATACTACACAGTACTTTAGAAGTTTTATTCCAGGTGTGACCAAGTTGTGGAATGATCTTCCTAATCGGGTAGTTGAATCAGTAGAACTACAAAAAGTTCAAACTCGCAGCAAATGTTTTTATATTGAATAGGGTGACATGAGTCCTTTTATAATTTATATATCGAATATCTGTTTTAATGCTGTTGATGTTTTCAAAATATGTTATTTTAATTTTTATTAATTCTTATATTGTTTATTTATTTCCTTATTTCCTTCCCTCCCTGGGTTATTTTTCCCTATTGGAGCCCTTGGGCTTATAGCATCTTGCTTTTCCAACTAGGGTTGTAGCTTAGGTAATAATAATAATAATAATAATAATAATAATAATAATAATTATGTGTTTTGTCATTGTTGATTTTTAAGTTCCACTCCATATATTTACGGTAAAGTTGAATGTCGGTTCTACCAAAAGCAATAGGACGCAGTAATTCTTCTGCTCCCAAGGGGTTAACTACTGCACTGTAATTCTTCAATGGCCACTTTCCACTTGATAAGGGTAGAAGAGACTCTTTAGCTTTGGTAAGCAGCTCTTCTAGGAGAAGGACACTCCAAAATCAAACCATTGTTCTTTAGTCTTGGGTAGTGCCAAAACCTCTGTACCATGGTCTTCCACTTCCTTGGGGTAGAGTTCTCTAGCTTGGGGGTACACTCAGGTACACTATTATATCTTACTCTGCCTCTTGTTTTGTGAAGGTTTTTTATAGTTCATATAGGAGATAATTATTCTAATGTTACTGTTCTTAAAATATTTTATTTTTCCTTGTTTCCTTTCCTCACTGGGTTATTTTCCCATTTGGAGCCCTTGGGCTTAAAGCATCATGCTTTCCCAACTAGGGTTATAGTTTGGCAATTAATAAAAATAATAATAATGCCTAATACTTCATACAGGATGGTAGAGTAAATCTGAATACAAAGGATGATCAGAATTATGAAAAATAATATTCAAAATGCATATGACGTCATTAGTCAAGACAATTAAAGAACACTCAAACAAACAAACATACGCTCGCACACAAATGAAAATAATCCAAGGACTGACATCCTTCATTAAATTAAGACAATGTAATGACTCGCCTTTCTTACGAGAAGATCCAAATCACGTATTTAAAAGTATAGGCGAAATACTTAATCACAGAAAACGAGGGACCTTGCTTTAGTGTACACTCAGGTACACTATTCTGTCTTGTTTCTCCTCCTCTTGTTATTTTGAGGTTTTTATAGCTTACATATGAAAGATTTATTTTAATGCTATTATTGTTCTTAAACTTCTCTTGTAGTTTTCCCTTATTTCCTTTCCTCACTGTGCTATTTTCCCTCTTGGGGCCCCTGGCCTTATACCATCATGCTTTTCCAACTAAGGTTGTAGCTCAGCAAGTAATAATTATAATTATAACGTAACGAGGGTTAAAACAATTTACTCGCTAGAAATCTTAGCCCGTTAAACTAAAGAGCTTCGAGGCGAAGTCTCCCCTTATCTTACGCGCCATTAATATCACTAACATCATTATAAATTCCGAAGAATTTTAATAACTTGATATGATTTCCTCCTCCTCGAGAGAGAGAGAGAGAGAGAGAGAGAGAGAGAGAGAGAGAGAGAGAGAGAGAGAGAGAGAATAAAGTTTTCCAAAAGAGTGCATTTGAAAAATGACTGTAATGTCAATCACCAAATAGAGAGAGAGAGAGAGAGAGAGAGAGAGAGAGAGAGAATAAAGTGTTCCAAATTATAGTGCATTTGAAAAATGACTTATGTATATCACCAAATCAAGAGTCTCTCTCTCTCTCTCTCTCTCTCTCTCTCTCTCTCATGCTTTGAGTTTTCGTAAATTGTTCAGAATCTTTATCAGGACTCTCTCTCTCTCTCTCTCTCTCTCTCTCTCTCTCTCTCTCTCTCTCTCTCTCTCTCTCTCTCCCCACATGAACATACAAAGTTTTCGTATATAGATATATCTTCCCTGTTCTTCAAGCACATTCCATCACGGTCCTCATATTTAAAAGTTTAATGAGGTACATATCGAACTGGCAGTTTCTT
>NC_090737.1:6609672-6614672 GCF_036898095.1 Palaemon carinicauda
GATATCATTTCCTTCTCAGTAATTAGCGTCATTGCCTTTTCATTAATTAGGGGCATTTTTTCATCTCTAATTAGTGTCATTGCCTTCTTATTAACTAGTGTCATTTCCTTCTCACTAATAACTTTGAAGCAAATGTTTGTCAGCTCTCTTTAGTAAACTAAAAAAAATAAACGTTTCCATTTTATCGTCGGATTCGAATTGTCATGTTGATCTAAACACCCGTGATTAAAAAAAAAAAAAAATCCACTCAAGGACACTGCCAATTAGAATGAAAAAACTCCCAAATTCGTGTCCCATCCATTCTCAGTCTCTGATTAAACTACCTAACTTTCATTTTGATTATATATTCGCTTTCGAGAAAAAGTCAAAATATTACAATTCCAAATTTTTTTTTTTTTTTTGTATACTTCAACCTCATAATGTCACCAAACAAATGTTTGAACTTTGGGCCGAAAGTCATTATCCTATTACCTCTGTCGAATTCTAATGTAATAATAATAATATAATAATATAGTATAATATAATGATTATATCTTCAGAATGGTACCTTTGGAGTGGCCGGATCTCTCATTATGCTTTTATAGTAGTGAAGAGATGTTTTTATTTGCTGAATAAGCGGAAACTTTACTAAACTTTTTCTTGTTTTTCTGGCAATTTGTGTTAGCGAGAGAGAGAGAGAGAGAGAGAGAGAGAGAGAGAGAGAGAGAGAGAGAGAGAGAGAGGGGCGAGCGCGCAAAGTACTCATAAAACTAACATTTATTGTTACCTATTATTATTATTATTATTATTATTATTATTATTATTAGCCAAGCTAAAACCCTAGCTTGGAAAGCAAGATGCTATAATCCCAAGGGTTCCAACGGGGAAAAATAGCCCAGTGAGGAAAGGAAATAAGGAAATAAATAAACGATGTAAGAAGTAATGAAAAATTAAAACAAAATACTTTAAAAAGCATCAATGACATTAAAACAAATAATTCATATATAGAGTAACAATAACAATAACAATAACAATAAATAATAATAATAACTCTCTTGTAGAACTTGTAATGTTCAAGACTGTTTCACAATGTTGCTTGATATATTAGTCTGGAGAATTAGGAAATATCAACGTCAAACAAAGTTTTGATAATAGAATTACGGAGATTCACCCTTTCTCTCTCTCTCTCTCTCTCTCTCTCTCTCTCTCTCTCTCTCTCTCTCTCTCTCTCTCGCTGCGTGTTTTCCTTCTGCTTTGTATCCCTTCAAATGTGCGCTTCTTAGATTAAATATACGTTGGCACGCACGAGAACACGCACATAAACATGTTTATGCACGCAAACGGAATTTAATAAAGCATCCCTTTGTTGGAAGTCTGATCTCTTATCACATATTGAGTTTTTCCCTTTGAGGTGAGGATGGCAGGTTCATCCTTGCCAAGATTCTCGGACACGATGTGTCGTATCATACTATACTGATTTTTTTTTTTTATGAGACGCATTTGCACTGACTCGCAGAGGTGCCATTTTAGCTCGGAAAAGTTTCCTGCTATCTGATTGGTTAGAATTACCTTGTCCAACCAATTAGCGATCAGGAAACTTTACCGAGCTAAAAGGGCACCCCTGCGAGTCGGTGCAAATCTGCCTCACTATAAAGAATTGACTGTAGTGGTATTTTTAGATTTATTTCAGAAGTAAGTCTTCTGAAAGCTATTTAACTTTTAAAATGACATCTTTGCTTTTATGGTTTTAATTGTATATTCTTTTATTTTTTTAAATAAAGGATTTTGGCGTCAATGACCTTAGATCTCAGGATGCCAGAAAACCTCAAATCAATCAATCAATCAATCAGTTAATCTCCCTTTCCTCAAGCAATTTACATCTATATTTTGACTTTCTTAACGGATATATCAAGCTATTAATTACTATTAAAAGTAATTGTGTGAAGTGCTTTTACGAATTTACTATTTTCCCATCAATTATTTATGCCCATCCATTAATTTAGCTATTTCTTTCACTCAAGGGGTTAACTACTGCACTGTAATTGTTCAGTGGGTATTTTCATCTTGGTAATGGTGGAGGAGACTCTTTAGCTATGGTAAGCAGATCTTAGAGGAGAAGGACACTCCAAAATCAAACCATTGTTTTCTAGTTTTGGGTAGTGCCATAGCCTCTGTACCATGGTCTTCCACTGTCTTGGGATAGAGTTCTCTTGCTTGAGGGTACACTCGGGCACACTATTCTATCTTATTTCTCTTCCTCTTGTTTTGTTAAAGTTTTTTTTTAGAAGAAGAATTTTTTGGTAATCTCGGTGTTGTTAGATATATGAGGACAGAAGAGAATATGTAAAGAATAAGCCAGAATATTAAGTGTTTGTGTAAGCAAAGGGAGAATGAACCGTAACCAGAGAGACGGATCCAATGTAGCACTGTCTGGCCAGTCAAAGGACCCCATAACTCTCTAGCGGTAGTATCTCAATGGGTGGCTAGTACCCTGGCCAACCTACTACCTACCTACTTTTACCAAAGCTAAAGAGTCCCTTCTACCCTTATCAAGAGGAAAGTAGCCACTGAACAGCAAATGCAAAGATCAGCTGTGCATACTGAATATGTTCAATTGAACAAAACATCAAATCATACTAAAACGGAAATCATTTCTCTGGCCAATATGATATAACTCGTCAAAGGTCACAGCGAACATTTTCCACCGATTGGCTTTTTGATTCCCCGGAAATTGATATAGTCCCCATTTTACCTTCTCGGGTTTCGGGTTCAAATAATGGGTATAATGTGAATAGTTGTTCTCCGGGGGATTTGATTTATCGGTTTGTTTTATAATGCGCAACGTTGCTTCATTGGTTGTTATTGTTGTTGTTGTTATTATTATTATTATTATTATTATTATTATTATTATTATTTATTATTATTATTATAATTGTTGTTGTTATTGTTATTGCTGTTATCATTAATATTATTATTATTATTATTATTATTATTATTATTATTATTATTATTACTTGCTAAGCTACAACCCTAGTTGGAAAAACAGGATGCTATAAGCCCATGGGCCCCAACAGGGAATATAACCCAGTGAGGAAAGGAAACAAGAAAGAATAAAATATTTTAAGAACAGTAACAACATTAAAATGAATAACTCCTATATAAACTATAAAAACTTTAACAAAACAAGAGGAAGAGAAATAAGATGAAATAGTGTGCCCAAGTGTACCCTCATGCAAGAGAACTATAACCCAAGACAGTGGATGTCATCACGGTATTTGTAGATATATGATGGTTTTACGATCTTATATTGAAAAAGTAACACAGGATTAGAGTTCGTTGGGCACTTAGAAATTGCTCAGTCTGTTTCCATTTTCTCGATCCATTATCTGACACTTTTTCCCGATGCTATTTTAAAAGTTGCTCATGAATAGCAGAGCCCAGGGATAGTGGTATTGCCCTAGAGACAGGAGAATGCCCCAGAAACAGGACAATGCCCTAGAGACAGGACAATGCCCTAGAGACAGGACAATGCCCTAGAGACAGGAGAATGCCCCCAGAAACAGGACAATGCTTTAGAGACAGGACAATGCCCTAGAGACAGGACAATGCCCTAGAGACAGGACAGTGCTTTAGAGACAGGACAATGCCCTAGAGACAGGACAATGCCCTAGAGACAGGAGAATGCCCCAGAAACAGGACAATGCCCTAGAGACAGGACAATGCCCTAGAGACAGGACAATGCCCTAGAGACAGGAGAATGCCCCCAGAAACAGGACAATGCTTTAGAGACAGGACAATGCCCTAGAGACAGGACAATGCCCTAGAGACAGGACAGTGCTTTAGAGACAGGACAATGCCCTAGAGACAGGACAATGCCCTAGAGACAGGAGAATGCCCCAGAAACAGGACAATGCCCTAGAGACAGGACAATGCCCTAGAGACAGGACAATGCCCTAGAGACAGGAGAATGCCCCCAGAAACAGGACAATGCTTTAGAGACAGGACAATGCCCTAGAGACAGGACAATGCCCTAGAGACAGGACAGTGCTTTAGAGACAGGACAATGCCCTAGAGACAGGACAATGCCCTAGAGACAGGAGAATGCCCCAGAAACAGGACAATGCCCTAGAGACAGGACAATGCCCTAGAGACAGGACAATGCCCTAGAGACAGGAGAATGCCCCCAGAAACAGGACAATGCTTTAGAGACAGGACAATGCCCTAGAGACAGGACAATGCCCTAGAGACAGGACAGTGCTTTAGAGACAGGACAATGCCCTAGAGACAGGACAATGCCCTAGAGACAGGACAATGCCCTAGAGACAGGACAATGCTATAGAGACAGGACAATGCCCTAGAGACAGGACAATGCTATAGAGACAGGACAATGCTTTAGAGACAGGACAATGCTACAGAGACAGGGCAATGCCCTAGAGACAGGACGATGCTCTAGAGACAAGCCAATGCCCTAGAGACAAGGCAATGCTTTAGAGACAGGGCAATGCCCTAGAGACAGGACAATGCTTTAGAGGCAGGACAATGCCCTAGAGCAGGGTTTCCCAAAGTGGGCTCCACGGAGCCCTGGGGCTCCGTGAGTGAGGCTGAGGGGCTCCGGAAGCCCTTTTTTGAAGAGAATCAAATGCTTTATATGGAAAAATTTAATGGCTGCAGACATTTAATTATTGATCTTTCTTACTGGAAAGAGATATGATACATAACTACAGGTGTAAAGAGTTTCAGGATGGTTCATGAAAAAGAAAATGAAAAAATAAATTAACAAAAAATGCAGCAATTTTTGATTAATCAAAAACAAAAAATGGTTGTAAACACGAAAATACAGTAAAACCACAAACAGGAACAACTAATGAATAATTATAAGCAAATGCTTAGCTCCTCATCTAGGCCACCAAAATATTTTGTGGAAATTCCACAAAATAACTATAGTTGCCTTGATGAAAAGTTGCCAATTAGTCCTTTTATAAAGGATGAAAATTAGAAAAAAAAAATATAATGAGTATAAT
>NC_090737.1:6619672-6647172 GCF_036898095.1 Palaemon carinicauda
CTAGTGGAAGAGATCTAACCATTTGGTCGTTACTGAACTGCCCTGTTAGGTGTTCTTATTCCATTTTTTTAGAACTATTTCCCCCAAAGATATTTGAAACACGTACTTATGGACTCTAACGATAAGTTCTTGTTTTGTTTGGCGCGCGCCATTCCCATTCTGAGCAGTTTTTTTTTATTTCCTTTCGTCTTACGGGCACTTTACCAATGGTGTTCTTAACCAGTCAACGTCCAAAGAAAATTCTCTTTGAACTACGTCACGGGATCTATCACGTGACCCATAGTTGCCAGATTTGTAAATGAGAAAATGCCAACTTCAGATTAACCTCAGCTTTAAAAGACCAACCCATTAGAAAAAAAAGGCCAACTATATAGTATTCAAGGTCCGGCTTTTTTCATGATGTTACTAATGGACAACCAATTAATAAAAGGCCAAATTTGAGGTTTTTTTTGGCCTGGAAAAGGCCAACCTGGCAACTCTAATTTCACACACCGTCTGGTGTAAAGAGAGAAAAGTTTTTCAAGTCATGTTTGGCGTATGACTTAGCTAATACGTTTAGAAGTGTGCATACGTGTGTTCGCGTGTTGTGATGTAATTCTTATTGGTTTTCGTTTTTCAAGATCAAGATTTGTGTTTGTTTACATCAAGAGACCAGAGCTATTATTCCAGAGCAGAACTTAGAGTCCGAAGAGTTGAGTCCCAAGCACCATAGTGATATTTTAGTTATTATTATTATTTATTATTATTATTATTATTTGCTAAGCTACAACCCTAGGGCCCCAACAGGGAAAATAGCCCAGTGAGGAAAGGAAACAAGGAGAAATAAAATACTTAGTTGATCATAACGACCAGGAGCCATAAAACCATCTTATGTTAAGTGACGATCTTAAGTTGAGTTAATCTTTAAAGAAAAATACCAAACGTTGATGTAGTCGTTCTTGTTGCCAAAGTCAAAAGAATTCCGTAGCATAAAGGATACTGTGAGGACAACAAGGCGAGCAGAGAGTCTGACAATTTACTGAACATGCAAAGGTCACTATATTACAGAGTGGGGGACGGATAAATAGCCCGGGAGGGAAACATTCCCAACCACCAAATCATTTGTGTTTTCATTCAAAATAAATGAACAAATATCAAGGCGGTAGCCAAATGAAATATACATTATTATACATGAAAATAAAGCTCTCAAAGAGCGCAACATCGTGATACAAAAATATTAATAAAGTTAGTTATCAAAAAAGAGTCCAGGGGGAGGAAACACGGCGGGTAAGACGATGTCCTTACAATACAAAAGTCAATATGATAAAGTTTTTTTTTTTTTTTTTTTTTTTTTTTTTTAAATTGACCGTATCAAGAAAGAGAAGTGCAGATTGCAGAAGCTATTGTGAATAGTGGTTTTGTGAGCATTAAAAGCGGAGGGGAATAAGAAAATAAAATGGTAAAAATGTGCATTGCAGTCTGTGGGCGTAGTTCGTGCAATAGTTTGGAACTAAATGTTTACTGGACACAAAATAAAAAGACCGTGTTTAATCTATTCCTTCAGCCACACATTCTTGCAATACGTGCTTATTAGTTATTATTATTATTATTAGTTGCTATGCTATAATTCTAGTTGGAAAAGCAAGATGCTATGAACCCAGGGCCTCCAACATGGAAAATAGCCCAGTGAGGAAGGGAAACAAGGAAAAATAAAATATTTTAAGAAGAGTAACATTAAAATAAATATCTCCTACATAAACTATAAAATTAACAAATCAAGAGGAAGAGAAATAAGATAGAATAGTGTGCCCGAGTGTACCCTCAAGCAAGAGAACTCTAATCCAAGACAGTGGAAGACCATAGGCCATGGCACTACGTAAGACCAGAGAACAATGGTTTGATTTTGGATTTTTATTTCTACAGACCAATTGAAAAGCTACAAAAATGATTCCACTCTCAATTCCTCGCCTCAAATTTCTGGTGAGTATGTCTTTGTCCTTCAGCCTTATGATAGGAAAATTATTATATCACTTTTTTTATTTTAGATTTAACTTTCCATCAAAGCAGTGTTTCTATGGGATGAATATTGTCTCTTGTTATGATAAGAAAATGTTTTAGTGCCATTTAGTATATCCCTTCTTGCCATGTGAACCATTGCGTTAACTAGAGTACAAGTCCCATATCTGAAGAGCTTGTAGGTCTATAGAATTGATTGCCCGTGTAGAGTATAAGTCCCATATCTGAGGAGCTTGTAGGTCTATAGAATTGATTGACCGAGTATAAGTCCCATATCTGAAGAGCTTGTAGGTCTATAGAATTGATTGACCGTGTAGACACTGTAGAGTATAAGTCCTGTATATGAAGATCTTGTAGATTTATAGATTGATTGACCGAGCTTCCAAGCATAATATCTTGATGGGGCATTTCATGTGTCTATTGCCTCGAATAGTAACGTGCTTAAAAAGCTCACAAAACACACTTCTAACGTAAGTAAATAGGTGCCATAATAGGATTTTGCCCAATTGTGTACAATTTCCTGTCAAGTACCAACGAGAAACGCAGCTTACCCTCAAAAGTAGTAGATTTGGCATTTAAAGTTACCTGGGCAAGATTGTCAAGGGGCCCTGTTGAAAGTCCGAGGATTCTCCAAGCCATAGATGGCACCACAATAATTTTTTTTTTTTTCTTTTGAAGACCTCTCCGGAGTACTGCCCTAGCATTTAAGGTTATCTGGGCAAGATTCTAAAGGGACCCTGTTGAAAGTCCGAGGATTCTCCAAGCCATACGTGGTACCACAATCATTTTTTTTTTTTTTTTTTTTTTTTTTGAAGACCTCTTCTGAGTACTGCCCTAGCATTTAAGGTTATCTGAGCAATATTCTAAAGGGACCCTGTTGAAAGTCCGAGGATTCTCCAAGCCTTACATGGTACCACAATAATTTTTTTTTCTTTAAGACCTCTTCTGAGTACTGCTCTAGCATTTAAGGTTATCTGAGCAAGATTCTTAAGGGACCCTGTTGAAAGTCTGAGGATTCTCCAAGCCATACATGGTACCACGATTTTTTTTTTTTTTAAAGACCTCTACTGGTTAATGCCCTACCTAACCGCAGGTCTTCATTATTCCAGACTGTTCATTCTTGACCTGGAAGCAATCGTGGGACATTCGTGGGCCGAATGGTGAGTACAGCACCTAACTCCTGGGATAGCTAGTAATAATGCATGTTTTTCTTTTTTTAAAGTGTAGGGAACCATTTTAGTTGTTTTTCTCTTTTTTGTTATTGGTTTCCATGATATTTTGGTTTAATATTGCCTGAGATTTTGTATAAATATCACATTTTGACTGTTGGCACTCACCTGCCTGTAAATTCTATAACTGTTTTGTCTCGATTTCTCTGATATTTTGGTTGATATTGCCCGAGATTTTGTAGAAGTATAAAATTTTGCCTGTTGGCACTCGCCTGCCTGTTAATTCTATAACTGTTTTGTCTCAATCTCCCTGACATTTTGCTTGGTATTGCCCGAGATTTTGTAGAAGTATAAAATTTTGCCTGTTGGCACTCGCCTGCCTGTTAATTCTATAACTGTTTTGTCTCGATTTCCCTGATATTTTGGTTGATATTGCCCGAGATTTTGTAGAAGTATAAAATTTTGCCTGTTGGCACTCGCCTGCCTGTTAATTCTATAACTGTTTTGTCTCGATTTCCCTGATATTTTGGTTGATATTGCCCGAGATTTTGTAGAAGTATAAAATTTTGCCTGTTGGCACTCGCCTGCCTGTTAATTCTATAACTGTTTTGTCTCGATTTCCCTGATATTTTGGTTGATATTGCCCGAGATTTTGTAGAAGTATAAAATTTTGCCTGTTGGCACTCGCCTGCCTGTTAATTCTATAACTGTTTTGTCTCGATTTCCCTGATATTTTGGTTGATATTGCCCGAGATTTTGTAGAAGTATAAAATTTTGCTTGTTGGCACTCGCCTGCCTGTAAATTCTATAACTGTTTTGTCTCGATTTCCCTGATATTTTGGTTGATATTGCCCGAGATTTTGTAGAAGTATAAAATTTTGCTTGTTGGCACTCGCCTTCCTGTAAATTCTATAACTGTTTTGTCTCGATTTCCCTGATATTTTGGTTGATATTGCCCGAGATTTTGTAGAAGTATAAAATTTTGCCTGTTGGCACTCGCCTTCCTGTAAATTCTATAACTGTTTTGTCTCGATTTCCCTGATATTTTGGTTGATATTGCCCGAGATTTTGTAGAAGTATAAAATTTTGCCTGTTGGCACACGCCTGCCTGTAAATTCTATAACTGTTTTGTCTCGATTTCCCTGATATTTTGGTTGATATTGCCCGAGATTTTGTAGAAGTATAAAATTTTGCCTGTTGGCACTCGCCTTCCTGTAAATTCTATAACTGTTTTGTCTCGATTTCCCTGATATTTTGGTTGATATTGCCCGAGATTTTGTAGAAGTATAAAATTTTGCCTGTTGGCACTCGCCTTCCTGTAAATTCTATAACTGTTTTGTCTCGATTTCCCTGATATTTTGGGTGATATTGCCCGAGATTTTGTAGAAGTATAAAATTTTGCCTGTTGGCACTCGCCTTCCTGTAAATTCTATAACTGTTTTGTCTCGATTTCCCTGATATTTTGGTTGATATTGCCCGAGATTTTGTAGAAGTATAAAATTTTGCCTGTTGGCACTCGCCTTCCTGTAAATTCTATAACTGTTTTGTCTCGATTTCCCTGATATTTTGGTTGATATTGCCCGAGATTTTGTAGAAGTATAAAATTTTGCCTGTTGGCACTCGCCTTCCTGTAAATTCTATAACTGTTTTGTCTCGATTTCCCTGATATTTTGGTTGATATTGCCCGAGATTTTGTAGAAGTATAAAATTTTGCCTGTTGGCACTCACCTTCCTGTAAATTCTATAACTGTTTTGTCTCGATTTCCCTGATATTTTGGTTGATATTGCCCGAGATTTTGTAGAAGTATAAAATTTTGCCTGTTGGCACACGCCTGCCTGTAAATTCTATAACTGTTTTGTCTCGATTTCCCTGATATTTTGGGTGATATTGCCCGAGATTTTGTAGAAGTATAAAATTTTGCCTCTTGGCACTCGCCTTCCTGTAAATTCTATAACTGTTTTGTCTCAATTTCCCTGATATTTTGGTTGATATTGCCCGAGATTTTGTAGAAGTATAAAATTTTGCCTGTTGGCACTCGCCTTCCTGTAAATTCTATAACTGTTTTGTCTCGATTCCCTGATATTTTGGTTGATATTGCCCGAGATTTTGTAGAAGTATAAAATTTTGCTTGTTGGCACTCGCCTTCCTGTAAATTCTATAACTGTTTTGTCTCGATTTCCCTGATATTTTGGTTGATATTGCCCGAGATTTTGTAGAAGTATAAAATTTTGCCTGTTGGCACTCGCCTTCCTGTAAATTCTATAACTGTTTTGTCTCGATTTCCCTGATATTTTGGTTGATATTGCCCGAGATTTTGTAGAAGTATAAAATTTTGCCTGTTGGCACACGCCTGCCTGTAAATTCTATAACTGTTTTGTCTCGATTTCCCTGATATTTTGGTTGATATTGCCCGAGATTTTGTAGAAGTATAAAATTTTGCCTGTTGGCACACGCCTGCCTGTAAATTCTATAACTGTTTTGTCTCGATTTCCCTGATATTTTGGGTGATATTGCCCGAGATTTTGTAGAAGTATAAAATTTTGCCTGTTGGCACTCGCCTTCCTGTAAATTCTATAACTGTTTTGTCTCGATTTCCCTGATATTTTGGTTGATATTGCCCAAGATTATGTAGAAGTATAAAATTTCGCCTGTTGGCACTCGCCTGCCTGTTAATTCTATAACTGTTTTGTCTCGATTTCCCTGATATTTTGGTTGATATTGCCCGAGATTTTGTAGAAGTATAAAATTTTGCCTGTTGGCACACGCCTGCCTGTAAATTCTATAACTGTTTTGTCTCGATTTCCCTGATATTTTGGTTGATATTGCCCGAGATTTTTTAGAAGTATAAAATTTTGCTTGTTGGCACTCGCCTGCCTGTAAATTCTATAACTGTTTTGTCTCGATTTCCCTGATATTTTGGTTGATATTGCCCGAGATTTTGTAGAAGTATAAAATTTTGCCTGTTGGCACTCGCCTTCCTGTAAATTCTATAACTGTTTTGTCTCGATTTCCCTGATATTTTGGTTGATATTGCCCGAGATTTTGTAGAAGTATAAAATTTTGCCTGTTGGCACACGCCTGCCTGTAAATTCTATAACTGTTTTGTCTCGATTTCCCTGATATTTTGGTTGATATTGCCCGAGATTTTGTAGAAGTATAAAATTTTGCCTGTTGGCACTCGCCTTCCTGTAAATTCTATAACTGTTTTGTCTTGATTTCCCTGATATTTTGGTTGATATTGCCCGAGATTTTGTAGAAGTATAAAATTTTGCCTGTTGGCACTCGCCTTCCTGTAAATTCTATAACTGTTTTGTCTCGATTTCCCTGATATTTTGGTTGATATTGCCCAAGATTTTGTAGAAGTATAAAATTTTGCCTGTTGGCACACGCCTGCCTGTAAATTCTATAACTGTTTTGTCTCGATTTCCCTGATATTTTGGGTGATATTGCCCGAGATTTTGTAGAAGTATAAAATTTTGCCTGTTGGCACTCGCCTTCCTGTAAATTCTATAACTGTTTTGTCTCGATTTCCCTGATATTTTGGTTGATATTGCCCGAGATTTTGTAGAAGTATAAAATTTTGCCTGTTGGCACACGCCTGCCTGTAAATTCTATAACTGTTTTGTCTCGATTTCCCTGATATTTTGGGTGATATTGCCCGAGATTTTGTAGAAGTATAAAATTTTGCCTGTTGGCACTCGCCTTCCTGTAAATTCTATAACTGTTTTGTCTCGATTTCCCTGATATTTTGGTTGATATTGCCCGAGATTTTGTAGAAGTATAAAATTTTGCCTGTTGGCACACGCCTGCCTGTAAATTCTATAACTGTTTTGTCTCGATTTCCCTGATATTTTGGGTGATATTGCCCGAGATTTTGTAGAAGTATAAAATTTTGCCTGTTGGCACTCGCCTTCCTGTAAATTCTATAACTGTTTTGTCTCGATTTCCCTGATATTTTGGTTGATATTGCCCGAGATTATGTAGAAGTATAAAATTTTGCCTGTTGGCACTCGCCTGCCTGTTAATTCTATAACTGTTTTGTCTCGATTTCCCTGATATTTTGGTTGATATTGCCCGAGATTTTGTAGAAGTATAAAATTTTGCCTGTTGGCACTCGCCTTCCTGTAAATTCTATAACTGTTTTGTCTCGATTTCCCTGATATTTTGGTTGATATTGCCCGAGATTTTGTAGAAGTATAAAATTTTGCCCGCCTGCCTGTAAATTCTATAACTGTTTTGTCTCGATTTCCCTGATATTTTGAGTGATATTGCCCGAGATTTTGTAGAAGTATAAAATTTTGCCTGTTGGCACTCGCCTGCCTGTTAATTCTATAACTGTTTTGTCTCGATTTCCCTGATATTTTGGTTGATATTGCCCGAGATTATGTAGAAGTATAAAATTTCGCCTGTTGGCACTCGCCTGCCTGTTAATTCTATAACTGTTTTGTCTCGATTTCCCTGATATTTTGGTTGATATTGCCCGAGATTTTGTAGAAGTATAAAATTTTGCCTGTTGGCTACTCGCCTGCCTGTTAATTCTATAACTGTTTTGTCTCGATTTCCCTGATATTTTGGTTGATATTGCCCGAGATTTTGTAGAAGTATAAAATTTTGCCTGTTGGCACTCGCCTTCCTGTAAATTCTATAACTGTTTTGTCTCGATTTCCCTGATATTTTGGTTGATATTGCCCGAGATTTTGTAGAAGTATAAAATTTTGCCTGTTGGCACTCGCCTGCCTGTTAATTCTATAACTGTTTTGTCTCGATTTCCCTGATATTTTGGTTGATATTGCCCGAGATTTTGTAGAAGTATAAAATTTTGCCTGTTGGCACTCGCCTTCCTGTAAATTCTATAACTGTTTTGTCTCGATTTCCCTGATATTTTGGTTGATATTGCCCGAGATTTTGTAGAAGTATAAAATTTTGCCTGTTGGCACTCGCCTTCCTGTAAATTCTATAACTGTTTTGTCTCGATTTCCCTGATATTTTGGTTGATATTGCCCGAGATTTTGTAGAAGTATAAAATTTTGCCCGCCTGCCTGTAAATTCTATAACTGTTTTGTCTCGATTTCCCTGATATTTTGAGTGATATTGCCCGAGATTTTGTAGAAGTATAAAATTTTGCCTGTTGGCACTCGCCTGCCTGTTAATTCTATAACTGTTTTGTCTCGATTTCCCTGATATTTTGGTTGATATTGCCCGAGATTATGTAGAAGTATAAAATTTCGCCTGTTGGCACTCGCCTGCCTGTTAATTCTATAACTGTCTTGTCTCGATTTCCCTGATATTTTGGTTGATATTGCCCGAGATTTTGTAGAAGTATAAAATTTTGCCTGTTGGCATTCGCCTGCCTGTTAATTCTATAACTGTTTTGTCTCGATTTCCCTGATATTTTGGTTGATATTGCCCGAGATTTTGTAGAAGTATAAAATTTTGCCTGTTGGCATTCGCCTGCCTGTTAATTCTATAACTGTTTTGTCTCGATTTCCCTGATATTTTGGTTGATATTGCCCGAGATTTTGTAGAAGTATAAAATTTTGCCTGTTGGCACTCGCCTGCCTGTTAATTCTATAACTGTTTTGTCTCGATTTCCCTGATATTTTGGTTGATATTGCCCGAGATTTTGTAGAAGTATAAAATTTTGCCTGTTGGCACTCGCCTTCCTGTAAATTCTATAACTGTTTTGTCTCGATTTCCCTGATATTTTGGTTGATATTGCCCGAGATTTTGTAGAAGTATAACATTTTGCCTGTTGGCACATGCCTGCCTGTAAATTCTATAACTGTTTTGTCTCGATTTCCCTGATATTTTGGTTGATATTGCCCGAGATTTTTTAGAAGTATAAAATTTTGCTTGTTGGCACTCGCCTGCCTGTAAATTCTATAACTGTTTTGTCTCGATTTCCCTGATATTTTGGTTGATATTGCCCGAGATTTTGTAGAAGTATAAAATTTTGCCTGTTGGCACTCGCCTTCCTGTAAATTCTATAACTGTTTTGTCTCGATTTCCCTGATATTTTGGTTGATATTGCCCGAGATTTTGTAGAAGTATAAAATTTTGCCTGTTGGCACACGCCTGCCTGTAAATTCTATAACTGTTTTGTCTCGATTTCCCTGATATTTTGGTTGATATTGCCCGAGATTTTGTAGAAGTATAAAATTTTGCCTGTTGGCACTCGCCTTCCTGTAAATTCTATAACTGTTTTGTCTTGATTTCCCTGATATTTTGGTTGATATTGCCCGAGATTTTGTAGAAGTATAAAATTTTGCCTGTTGGCACTCGCCTTCCTGTAAATTCTATAACTGTTTTGTCTCGATTTCCCTGATATTTTGGTTGATATTGCCCAAGATTTTGTAGAAGTATAAAATTTTGCCTGTTGGCACACGCCTGCCTGTAAATTCTATAACTGTTTTGTCTCGATTTCCCTGATATTTTGGGTGATATTGCCCGAGATTTTGTAGAAGTATAAAATTTTGCCTGTTGGCACTCGCCTTCCTGTAAATTCTATAACTGTTTTGTCTCGATTTCCCTGATATTTTGGTTGATATTGCCCGAGATTTTGTAGAAGTATAAAATTTTGCCTGTTGGCACACGCCTGCCTGTAAATTCTATAACTGTTTTGTCTCGATTTCCCTGATATTTTGGGTGATATTGCCCGAGATTTTGTAGAAGTATAAAATTTTGCCTGTTGGCACTCGCCTTCCTGTAAATTCTATAACTGTTTTGTCTCGATTTCCCTGATATTTTGGTTGATATTGCCCGAGATTTTGTAGAAGTATAAAATTTTGCCTGTTGGCACACGCCTGCCTGTAAATTCTATAACTGTTTTGTCTCGATTTCCCTGATATTTTGGGTGATATTGCCCGAGATTTTGTAGAAGTATAAAATTTTGCCTGTTGGCACTCGCCTTCCTGTAAATTCTATAACTGTTTTGTCTCGATTTCCCTGATATTTTGGTTGATATTGCCCGAGATTATGTAGAAGTATAAAATTTTGCCTGTTGGCACTCGCCTGCCTGTTAATTCTATAACTGTTTTGTCTCGATTTCCCTGATATTTTGGTTGATATTGCCCGAGATTTTGTAGAAGTATAAAATTTTGCCTGTTGGCACTCGCCTTCCTGTAAATTCTATAACTGTTTTGTCTCGATTTCCCTGATATTTTGGTTGATATTGCCCGAGATTTTGTAGAAGTATAAAATTTTGCCCGCCTGCCTGTAAATTCTATAACTGTTTTGTCTCGATTTCCCTGATATTTTGAGTGATATTGCCCGAGATTTTGTAGAAGTATAAAATTTTGCCTGTTGGCACTCGCCTGCCTGTTAATTCTATAACTGTTTTGTCTCGATTTCCCTGATATTTTGGTTGATATTGCCCGAGATTATGTAGAAGTATAAAATTTCGCCTGTTGGCACTCGCCTGCCTGTTAATTCTATAACTGTTTTGTCTCGATTTCCCTGATATTTTGGTTGATATTGCCCGAGATTTTGTAGAAGTATAAAATTTTGCCTGTTGGCTACTCGCCTGCCTGTTAATTCTATAACTGTTTTGTCTCGATTTCCCTGATATTTTGGTTGATATTGCCCGAGATTTTGTAGAAGTATAAAATTTTGCCTGTTGGCACTCGCCTTCCTGTAAATTCTATAACTGTTTTGTCTCGATTTCCCTGATATTTTGGTTGATATTGCCCGAGATTTTGTAGAAGTATAAAATTTTGCCTGTTGGCACTCGCCTGCCTGTTAATTCTATAACTGTTTTGTCTCGATTTCCCTGATATTTTGGTTGATATTGCCCGAGATTTTGTAGAAGTATAAAATTTTGCCTGTTGGCACTCGCCTTCCTGTAAATTCTATAACTGTTTTGTCTCGATTTCCCTGATATTTTGGTTGATATTGCCCGAGATTTTGTAGAAGTATAAAATTTTGCCTGTTGGCACTCGCCTTCCTGTAAATTCTATAACTGTTTTGTCTCGATTTCCCTGATATTTTGGTTGATATTGCCCGAGATTTTGTAGAAGTATAAAATTTTGCCCGCCTGCCTGTAAATTCTATAACTGTTTTGTCTCGATTTCCCTGATATTTTGAGTGATATTGCCCGAGATTTTGTAGAAGTATAAAATTTTGCCTGTTGGCACTCGCCTGCCTGTTAATTCTATAACTGTTTTGTCTCGATTTCCCTGATATTTTGGTTGATATTGCCCGAGATTATGTAGAAGTATAAAATTTCGCCTGTTGGCACTCGCCTGCCTGTTAATTCTATAACTGTCTTGTCTCGATTTCCCTGATATTTTGGTTGATATTGCCCGAGATTTTGTAGAAGTATAAAATTTTGCCTGTTGGCATTCGCCTGCCTGTTAATTCTATAACTGTTTTGTCTCGATTTCCCTGATATTTTGGTTGATATTGCCCGAGATTTTGTAGAAGTATAAAATTTTGCCTGTTGGCATTCGCCTGCCTGTTAATTCTATAACTGTTTTGTCTCGATTTCCCTGATATTTTGGTTGATATTGCCCGAGATTTTGTAGAAGTATAAAATTTTGCCTGTTGGCACTCGCCTGCCTGTTAATTCTATAACTGTTTTGTCTCGATTTCCCTGATATTTTGGTTGATATTGCCCGAGATTTTGTAGAAGTATAAAATTTTGCCTGTTGGCACTCGCCTTCCTGTAAATTCTATAACTGTTTTGTCTCGATTTCCCTGATATTTTGGTTGATATTGCCCGAGATTTTTTAGAAGTATAACATTTTGCCTGTTGGCACATGCCTGCCTGTAAATTCTATAACTGTTTTGTCTCGATTTCCCTGATATTTTGGGTGATATTGCCCTAGATTTTGTAGAAGTATAAAATTTTGCCTGTTGGCACTCGCCTGCCTGTTAATTCTATAACTGTTTTGTCTCGATTTCCCTGATATTTTGGTTGATATTGCCCGAGATTATGTAGAAGTATAAAATTTTGCCTGTTGGCACTCGCCTTCCTATAAATTCTATAACTGTTTTATCTCGATTTCCCTGATATTTTGGTTGATATTGCCCGAGATTTTGTAGAAGTATAAAATTTTGCCTGTTGGCTACTCGCCTGCCTGTTAATTCTATAACTGTTTTGTCTCGATTTCCCTGATATTTTGGTTGATATTGCCCGAGATTTTGTAGAAGTATAAAATTTTGCTTGTTGGCACTCGCCTGCCTGTAAATTTTATAACTGTTTTGTCTCGATTTCCCTGATATTTTGGTTGATATTGCCCGAGATTTTGTAGAAGTATAAAATTTTGCCTGTTGGCACTCGCCTTCCTGTAAATTCTATAACTGTTTTGTCTCGATTTCCCTGATATTTTGGTTGATATTGCCCGAGATTTTGTAAGTATAAAATTTTGCCTGTTGGCACTCGCCTTCCTGTAAATTCTATAACTGTTTTGTCTCGATTTCCCTGATATTTTGGTTGATATTGCCCGAGATTTTGTAGAAGTATAAAATTTTGCCTGTTGGCACTCGCCTGCCTGTTAATTCTATAACTGTTTTGTCTCGATTTCCCTGATATTTTGGTTGATATTGCCCGAGATTATGTAGAAGTATAAAATTTTGCCTGTTGGCATTCGCCTGCCTGTTAATTCTATAACTGTTTTGTCTCGATTTCCCTGATATTTTGGTTGATATTGCCCGAGATTTTGTAGAAGTATAATATTTTGCCTGTTGGCACTCGCCTGCCTGTTAATTCTATAACTGTTTTGTCTCGATTTCCCTGATATTTTGGTTGATATTGCCCGAGATTATGTAGAAGTATAAAATTTTGCCTGTTGGCATTCGCCTGCCTGTTAATTCTATAACTGTTTTGTCTCGATTTCCCTGATATTTTGGTTGATATTGCCCGAGATTTTGTAGAAGTATAAAATTTTGCCTGTTGGCACTCGCCTGCCTGTTAATTCTATAACTGTTTTGTCTCGATTTCCCTGATATTTTGGTTGATATTGCCCGAGATTATGTAGAAGTATAAAATTTTGCCTGTTGGCACTCGCCTGCCTGTTAATTCTATAACTGTTTTGTCTCGATTTCCCTGATATTTTGGTTGATATTGCCCGAGATTTTGTAGAAGTATAAAATTTTGCCTGTTGGCTACTCGCCTGCCTGTTAATTCTATAACTGTTTTGTCTCGATTTCCCTGATATTTTGGTTGATATTGCCCGAGATTTTGTAGAAGTATAAAATTTTGCCTGTTGGCACTCGCCTTCCTGTAAATTCTATAACTGTTTTGTCTCGATTTCCCTGATATTTTGGTTGATATTGCCCGAGATTTTTTAGAAGTATAAAATTTTGCCTGTTGGCACACGCCTGCCTGTAAATTCTATAACTGTTTTGTCTCGATTTCCCTGATATTTTGGTTGATATTGCCCGAGATTTTGTAGAAGTATAAAATTTTGCCTGTTGGCACTCTCCTGCCTGTTAATTCTATAACTGTTTTGTCTCGATTTCCCTGATGTTTTGGTTGATATTGCCCGAGATTTTGTAGAAGTATAAAATTTTGCCTGTTGGCACTCGCCTGCCTGTTAATTCTATAACTGTTTTGTCTCGATTTCCCTGATATTTTGGTTGATATTGCCCGAGATTTAGTAGAAGTATAAAATTTTGCCTGTTGGCATTCGCCTGCCTGTTAATTCTATAACTGTTTTGTCTCGATTTCCCTGATATTTTGGTTGATATTGCCCGAGATTTTGTAGAAGTATAAAATTTTGCCTGTTGGCACTCGCCTTCCTGTAAATTCTATAACTGTTTTGTCTCGATTTCCCTGATATTTTGGTTGATATTGCCCGAGATTTTGTAGAAGTATGAAATTTTGCCTGTTGGCACTCGCCTTCCTGTTAATTCTATAACTGTTTTGTGTCGATTTCCCTGATATTTTGGTTGATATTGCCCGAGATTTTGTAGAAGTATAAAATTTTGCTTGTTGGCACTCGCCTGTCTGTTAATTCTATAACTGTTTTGTCTCGATTTCCCTGATATTTTGGTTGATATTGCCTGAGATTTTGTAGAAGTATAAAATTTTGCCTGTTGGCACTTGCCTGCCTGTTAATTCTATAACTGTTTTGTCTCGATTTCCCTGATATTTTGGTTGATATTGCCCGAGATTTTGTAGAAGTATAAAATTTTGCCTGTTGGCACTCGCCTTCCTGTAAATTCTATAACTGTTTTGTCTCGATTTCCCTGATATTTTGGTTGATATTGCCCGAGATTTTGTAGTAGTATAAAATTTTGCCTGTCGGCACTCGCCTGCCTGTTAATTCTATAACTGTTTTGTATCGATTTCCCTGATATTTTGGGTGATATTGCCCGAGATTTTGTAGAAGTATAAAATTTTGCTTGTTGGCACTCGCCTGCCTTTTAATTCTATAACTGTTTTGTCTCGATTTCCCTGATATTTTGGTTGATATTGCCCGAGATTTTGTAGAAGTGTAAAATTTTGCTTGTTGGCACTCGCCTTCCTGTAAATTCTATAACTGTTTTGTCTCGATTTCCCTGATATTTTGGGTGATATTGCCCGAGATTTTGTAGAAGTATAAAATTTTGCTTGTTGGCACTCGCCTGCCTTTTAATTCTATAACTGTTTTGTCTCGATTTCCCTGATATTTTGGTTGATATTGCCCGAGATTTTGTAGAAGTGTAAAATTTTGCTTGTTGGCACTCGCCTTCCTGTAAATTCTATAACTGTTTTGTCTCGATTTCCCTGATATTTTGGGTGATATTGCCCGAGATTTTGTAGAAGTATAAAATTTTGCTTGTTGGCACTCCCCTGCCTTTTAATTCTATAACTGTTTTGTCTCGATTTCCCTGATATTTTGGTTGATATTGCCCGAGATTTTGTAGAAGTGTAAAATTTTGCTTGTTGGCACTCGCCTTCCTGTAAATTCTATAACTGTTTTGTCTCGATTTCCCTGATATTTTGGTTGATATTGCCCGAGATTTTGTAGAAGTATAAAATTTTGCCTGTTGGCACTCGCCTGCCTGTTAATTCTATAACTGTTTTGTCTCGATTTCCCTGATATTTTGGTTGATATTGCCCGAGATTTTGTAGAAGTATAAAATTTTGCCTGTTGGCACTCGCCTTCCTGTAAATTCTATAACTGTTTTGTCTCGATTTCCCTGATATTTTGGTTGATATTGCCCGAGATTTTGTAGTAGTATAAAATTTTGCCTGTCGGCACTCGCCTGCCTGTTAATTCTATAACTGTTTTGTATCGATTTCCCTGATATTTTGGGTGATATTGCCCGAGATTTTGTAGAAGTATAAAATTTTGCTTGTTGGCACTCGCCTGCCTTTTAATTCTATAACTGTTTTGTCTCGATTTCCCTGATATTTTGGTTGATATTGCCCGAGATTTTGTAGAAGTGTAAAATTTTGCTTGTTGGCACTCGCCTTCCTGTAAATTCTATAACTGTTTTGTCTCGATTTCCCTGATATTTTGGGTGATATTGCCCGAGATTTTGTAGAAGTATAAAATTTTGCTTGTTGGCACTCGCCTGCCTTTTAATTCTATAACTGTTTTGTCTCGATTTCCCTGATATTTTGGTTGATATTGCCCGAGATTTTGTAGAAGTGTAAAATTTTGCTTGTTGGCACTCGCCTGCCTTTTAATTCTATAACTGTTTTGTCTCGATTTCCCTGATATTTTGGTTGATATTGCCCGAGATTTTGTAGAAGTATAAAATTTTGCTTGTTGGCACTCGCCTTCCTGTAAATTCTATAACTGTTTTGTCTCGATTTCCCTGATATTTTGGGTGATATTGCCCGAGATTTTGTAGAAGTATAAAATTTTGCTTGTTGGCACTCGCCTGCCTTTTAATTCTATAACTGTTTTGTCTCGATTTCCCTGATATTTTGGTTGATATTTCCCGAGATTTTGTAGAAGTATGAAATTTTGCCTGTTGGCACTCGCCTTCCTGTTAATTCTATAACTGTTTTGTGTCGATTTCCCTGATATTTTGGTTGATATTGCCCGAGATTTTGTAGAAGTATAAAATTTTGCCTGTTGGCACTCGCCTGTCTGTTAATTCTATAACTGTTTTGTCTCGATTTCCCTGATATTTTGGTTGATATTGCCTGAGATTTTGTAGAAGTATAAAATTTTGCCTGTTGGCACTTGCCTGCCTGTTAATTCTATAACTGTTTTGTCTCGATTTCCCTGATATTTTGGTTGATATTGCCCGAGATTTTGTAGAAGTGTAAAATTTTGCTTGTTGGCACTCGCCTTCCTGTAAATTCTATAACTGTTTTGTCTCGATTTCCCTGATATTTTGGTTGATATTGCCCGAGATTTTGTAGAAGTATAAAATTTTGCTTGTTGGCACTCGCCTGCCTTTTAATTCTATAACTGTTTTGTCTCGATTTCCCTGATATTTTGGTTGATATTGCCCGAGATTTTGTAGAAGTATGAAATTTTGCCTTTTGGCACTCGCCTTCCTGTTAATTCTATAACTGTTTTGTGTCGATTTCCCTGATATTTTGGTTGATATTGCCCGAGATTTTGTAGAAGTATAAAATTTTGCCTGTTGGCACTCGCCTGTCTGTTAATTCTATAACTGTTTTGTCTCGATTTCCCTGATATTTTGGTTGATATTGCCTGAGATTTTGTAGAAGTATAAAATTTTGCCTGTTGGCACTTGCCTGCCTGTTAATTCTATAACTGTTTTGTCTCGATTTCCCTGATATTTTGGTTGATATTGCCCGAGATTTTGTAGAAGTATAAAATTTTGCCTGTTGGCACTCGCCTTCCTGTAAATTCTATAACTGTTTTGTCTCGATTTCCCTGATATTTTGGTTGATATTGCCCGAGATTTTGTAGTAGTATAAAATTTTGCCTGTCGGCACTCGCCTGCCTGTTAATTCTATAACTGTTTTGTATCGATTTCCCTGATATTTTGGGTGATATTGCCCGAGATTTTGTAGAAGTATAAAATTTTGCTTGTTGGCACTCGCCTGCCTTTTAATTCTATAACTGTTTTGTCTCGATTTCCCTGATATTTTGGTTGATATTGCCCGAGATTTTGTAGAAGTGTAAAATTTTTCTTGTTGGCACTCGCCTTCCTGTAAATTCTATAACTGTTTTGTCTCGATTTCCCTGATATTTTGGTTGATATTGCCCGAGATTTTGTAGAAGTGTAAAATTTTGCTTGTTGGCACTCGCCTTCCTGTAAATTCTATAACTGTTTTGTCTCGATTTCCCTGATATTTTGGGTGATATTGCCCGAGATTTTGTAGAAGTATAAAATTTTGCCTGTTGGCACTCGCCTGTCTGTTAATTCTATAACTGTTTTGTCTCGATTTCCCTGATATTTTGGTTGATATTGCCTGAGATTTTGTAGAAGTATAAAATTTTGCCTGTTGGCACTTGCCTGCCTGTTAATTCTATAACTGTTTTGTCTCGATTTCCCTGATATTTTGGTTGATATTGCCCGAGATTTTGTAGAAGTATAAAATTTTGCCTGTTGGCACTCGCCTTCCTGTAAATTCTATAACTGTTTTGTCTCGATTTCCCTGATATTTTGGTTGATATTGCCCGAGATTTTGTAGAAGTGTAAAATTTTGCTTGTTGGCACTCGCCTTCCTGTAAATTCTATAACTGTTTTGTCTCGATTTCCCTGATATTTTGGGTGATATTGCCCGAGATTTTGTAGAAGTATAAAATTTTGCTTGTTGGCACTCGCCTGCCTTTTAATTCTATAACTGTTTTGTCTCGATTTCCCTGATATTTTGGTTGATATTGCCCGAGATTTTGTAGAAGTGTAAAATTTTTCTTGTTGGCACTCGCCTTCCTGTAAATTCTATAACTGTTTTGTCTCGATTTCCCTGATATTTTGGTTGATATTGCCCGAGATTTTGTAGAAGTATAAAATTTTGCCTGTTGGCACTCGCCTGCCTGTTAATTCTATAACTGTTTTGTCTCGATTTCCCTGATATTTTGGTTGATATTGCCCGAGATTTTGTAGAAGTATAAAATTTTGCCTGTTGGCACTCGCCTTCCTGTAAATTCTATAACTGTTTTGTCTCGATTTCCCTGATATTTTGGTTGATATTGCCCGAGATTTTGTAGAAGTATAAAATTTTGCTTGTTGGCACTCGCCTGCCTGTAAATTCTATAACTCTTTTGTCTCGATTTCCCTGATATTTTGGTTGATATTGCCCGAGATTTTATAGAAGTATAAAATTTTGCTTGTTGGCACTCGCCTTCCTGTAAATTCTATAACTGTTTTGTCTCGATTTCCCTGATATTTTGGTTGATATTGCCCGAGATTTTGTAGAAGTATAAAATTTTGCCTGTTGGCACTCGCCTTCCTGTAAATTCTATAACTGTTTTGTCTCGATTTCCCTGATATTTTGGTTGATATTGCCCGAGATCTTGTAGAAGTATAAAATTTCGCCTGTTGGCACTCGCCTGCATGTTAATTCTATAACTCTTTTGTCTCTATTTCCCTGATATTTTGGGTGATATTGCCCGAGATTTTGTAGAAGTATAAAATTTTGCTTGTTGGCACTCGCCTTCCTGTAAATTCTATGTTTTGTCTCGATTTCCCTGATATTTTGGTTGATATTGCCTGAGATTTTGTATAAATATCACATTTTGTCTTTTGGCACTCGCCTGCCTGTAAATTTTATTACTTTTTTGTCTCGACTTCCCTGATATATTGGTTGATATTGCGCGAGATTTTATAGAAGTATAAAATTTTGTTTGTTGGCACTCGCCTGCCTGTAAATTCTATAACTGTTTTGTCTCGATTTCCCTAATATTTTGGGTGATATTACTCGAGATTTTGTAGAAGATAAAATTTTGCCTGTTGGAACACGCCTTCCTGTAAATTTTATTCTTTGTCCCGATTCCCCTGATATTTTGGTTGATATTGCCTGAGATTTTGTATAAATATCACGTTTTGTCTTTTGGCACTCGCCTGCCTGTAAATTCTATTACTTTTTTGTCTCGACTTCCCTGATATTTTGTTTGATATTTCCCGAGATTTTGTAGAAGTATAAAATTTTGCCTGTTGGCACTCGCCTGCCTGTTAATTCTATAACTGTTTTGTCTCGATTTCCCTGATATTTTGTTTGATATTGCCCGAGATTTTGTAGAAGTATAAAATTTTGCTTGTTGGCACTCGCCTTCCTGTAAATTTTCTAACTGTTTTGTCTCGATTTCCCTGATATTTTGGTTGATATTGCCCGAGATTTTGTAGAAGTATAAAATTTTGCCTGTTGGCACTCGCCTTCCTGTAAATTCTATAACTGTATTGTCTCGATTTCCCTGATATTTTGGTCGATATTGCCCGAGATCTTGTAGAAGTATAAAATTTCGCCTGTTGGCACTCGCCTGCCTGTTAATTCTATAACTGTTTTGTCTCTATTTCCCTGATATTTTGGGTGATATTGCCCGAGATTTTGTAGAAGTATAAAATTTTGCCTGTTGGCACTCGCCTTCCTGTAAATTCTATAACTGTTTTGTCTCGATTTCCCTGATATTTTGGTCGATATTGCCCGAGATTTTGTAGAAGTATAAAATTTTGCCTGTTGGCACTCGCCTTCCTGTAAATTCTATAACTGTTTTGTCTCGATTTCCCTGATATTTTGGTCGATATTGCCCGAGATCTTGTAGAAGTATAAAATTTCGCCTGTTGGCACTCGCCTGCCTGTTAATTCTATAACTGTTTTGTCTCGATTTCCCTGATATTTTGGGTGATATTGCCCGAGCTTTTGTAGAAGTATAAAATTTTGCTTGTTGGCACTCGCCTTCCTGTAAATTCTATGTTTTGTCTCGATTTCCCTGATATTTTGGTTGATATTGCCTGAGATTTTGTATAAATATCACATTTTGTCTTTTGGCTCTCGCCTGCCTGTAAATTCTATTACTTTTTTGTCTCGACTTCCCTGATATATTGGTTGATATTGCCTGAGATTTTATAGAAGTATAAAATTTTGTCTGTTGGCGCCTTCCTGTAAATTCTATAACTGTTTTGTCTCGATTTCCCTAATATTTTGGGTGATATTACTCGAGATTTTGTAGAAGATAAAATTTTGTCTGTTGGCACACGCCTTCCTGTAAATTCTATCTTTTGTCTCGATTTCCCAGATATTTTTGTTGATATTGCCTGAGATTTTGTATAAATATCACATTTTGTCTTTTGGCACTCGCCTGCCTTTAAATTCTATTACTTTTTTGTCTCGACTTCCCTGATGTATTGGTTGATATTGCCTGAGATTCTATAGAAGTATAAAATTTTGCCTGTTGGCACCTGCCTGTAAATTCTATAACTGTTTTGTCTCTATATCCCTGATATTTTGTTTGATATTGCCCGAGATTTTGTAGAAGTATAAAATTTTGCTTGTTGGCACTCGCCTTCCTGTAAATTCTATGTTTTGTCTTGATTTCCCTGATATTTTGCTTGATATTACCCGAGGTTTTGTAGAAATGTCACATTTTGTCTTTTGGCACTCGCCTGCCTGTAAATTCTATAACTATTTTGTCTCGATTACCATTTACTCTAACCACTCGAACAGTGTGACTTGAAAGGTAGTTTTATGTTCAGGGGTCATCCATAATTCAGGAGTCAATGTTTGGAGGTTGTAGTAACTGTTTTCGGTTTTTTTTTTTTTTTTTTCTTCTGGAGCCATTCTCTGTTAAGAGAAACGACCCATGTCGAATATTTATCTTCAACATCAAGCGTTTTCCTATGAAAGGGGGCCAGGGTAGCCAAAGGTACCTGTTTCGGTGTTTTGGGAGGCAGGGTGGGTGGGTTGTGGGAAGAAGGACTGCTCGTTGAAAATTCACAGAAATATCAATAACAATGATTTAAGACGTCAGTGGCCATCATGCGTTATCAGATTAATTTAAAACTTAATGCAGTTCCTTAACAGTTTATGGATTCATTCTTTCTCTATTACTGGTATTCCCTCGTGGACAAAAAAAAAAAAAAAAAAACTAATAACCACCATTACTAGCAATTAAAACTATACTAACCACCCTTGCTAGCAATTGATAGGCATAAGAAATGTTAAAATTATAAATGGCGTTCATCATAATAGCTCTACAGAAATGTTGTATTTTATCTATCATGTGTTATCAGATTAATTTAAAATGAAGTTCAGTTCCTTAACAGTTTATGATTCATTCTTTCTCTATTACTGGTATTCCTTCGTGGAACAAAAAAAAAGAAAAAAAAAAAAACTAATAACCATCCTTACTAGCAATTAAAACTATACTAACCACCCTTACTAGCAATTGATAGGTATAAGAAATATTAAATATATTTTAATGTCGTTCATCATAATACCTCTACAGAAATGTCGTATTTTATCGATTTTTTTTTACACAATAGCCACTTTGAATGACTAATTATTATTAGCAATCTGTAGTTGGTAGCGTTTAGTGATGTTTATTCCAGATAAATGATTTATTCTTTTATAATTTGTAAAAACGCCGAAGGTAAAAACTGTCCCAGGCATTTGCTAGACTACCCTAGTCAGTATTTTGTCTAGTATTATCATGAAGCTATTTTCATTTTTTTTCAATTAATGTATGTATCTCCATAGTAAATACAGAAAATATAAGTTCACGGTTGTTTCTAAAATTTTATGTATAATTTTTTTTTTTTTTAAAGCATCAGGTTCACGTATGAACTTAATTTGAACGCCCAAAATAGTTTTACAGTATTTCCCAATAGATTTTGTTCAATATATTTTCATATATACATACACATATATATATGAATATATATATATATATATATATATATATATATAAATATGTATATATATGTGTATATATATATATATATATATATATATATATATATATATATATATATACTGTGTATATATATGTGTATATATATATATATATATATATATATATATATATATATATATATATATATATATATATATATACTGTGTGTATATATATATATATATATATATATATATATATGTATGTATATATATATATTTATATATATTTATATTATATATATATATATATATATATATATATATATATATATATATCCTTGTCAAAAAAAATTATTTATAATAAAAATGTGCTGTCAGAATTCTCAGGGTTTTGCTAATTTAGAAACGCTAAAAAAACTTATTTTCTAAAAGTCACCCACCACTAAAAATATGTCCCAAGTTCAAAATATTCATTTACTTTGTCAACCCGACGTCTCGCATAACATGAATAGCTAATTTAATTATCAAAATGTGCTGGGAAATAATGGGTTTCTCACCAGCGGAGGAATTATATTTTAATCATCCGGAAATCAAAATTAGCTTCATTATTCAGCTTATTTTGCGGATTATTATTATTATTATTATTATTATTATTATTATTACTTGCTAAGCTACAACCCGAGTTGGAAAAGCGAGATGCTATAAGCCCAGAGGCCCCAACAGGGAAAATAGCCCAGTGAGGAAAAGAAACAAAGAAAAAGAAAATATTTCAAGGACAGTAACAACATGAAAATAAATATCTCCTATATAAACTATAAAAACTTTAACAAAACAACAGGAAGAGAAACTAGATAGAACAGTATGCCTGAGTGTACCTCAAGTAAGAGAACTCTAACCCAGGACAGTGGAAGACCATGGAACAGAGTCTATAACACTACCCAAGACTAGAGAACAATGGTTTGATTTTGAAGTGTCCTTCTCCTAGAAGAGCTACTTACCATAGCTAAAGAGACTCTACTACCCAGTTAATTCTAATAGCCAGGCCTTTTCCATCATGAGGCTCAATACTACACAGTATTCTAGAAGTTTTATTCCAGCTGTTACCAAGTTGTGGAATGATCTTCCTAATCAGGTAGTTGAATCAGTAGAACTTCAAAAGTTCAAAGTTGGAGCAAATGGTTTTATGTTAACCAGGCTAACATGAGTCTTTTTATAGTTTATATATGGCATATCTGTTTTTGACGTTGTTAATAGTATATATAGGCCATATCTGTTTTGACGCTGTTATTGTTTTAAGAATGATATATTGTCAATTTATTCTCATCATTTATGTATTTCCTTATTTCCTTTCCTCACTGGGCTATTTTTTCCTGTTGGGGCCCTTGGGCTTATAGCATCTTGCTTTTCCAACTAGGGTTGTAGCTTGGCTAGTAATAATAACGATGATAATAATACTAGGAGGAAAGTAGCAACTGAGCAATTACAGTGCTGCAATTAACCCCTTGAGTGAAGAATTGTTGATACATCTTGGAAATTGTTTAATTCCAGAAGCTTTTTAACTAAAGCAATGAAAAGAAAATAGTAATGTAACGAAGGCGAAAGAAACAAAAGAAATCGAACTCATGATTCCTACACGTGTGGCAACACCAAAGAGTTTTTATAAAAAAAAAAAAAGATTAAACAACTTCCTATATAGTCATATAATAACGATCTCCCTTGTAGCAGTAGTCACATAATAACGAACCCCTTGTAGCAGTATTCACATAACTCCCTTTTAACTGTATTCACATAATAACGAACTCCCTTGTAACTGTATTCACATATTAACGAACTCCCTTGTAACTGTATTCACATAATAACGAACCCCCTTATAACTGTATTCACATAATAACGAACTTCCTTGTAACTGTATTCACATAATAACGAACTCCCTTGTAACTGTATTAACATAATAACGAAGTCCTTTGTAACTGTATTCACATAATAACGAACTCCCTTGTAAAAGTATTCACATAACGATCTCCCTTGTAACTGTATTCACATAATAACGAACTCCCTTGTAACTGTATTCACATAATAACGAACTCCCTTATAACTGTATTAACATAACGAACTCCCTTGTAAAAGTATTCACATAACGATCTCCCTTGTAACTGTATTCACATAATAACGAACTCCCTTGTAACTGTATTCACATAATAACGAAGTCCTTTGTAACTGTATTCACATAATAACGAACTCCCTTGTAAAAGTATTCACATAACGATCTCCCTTGTAACTGTATTCACATAATAACGAACTCCCTTGTAACTGTATTCACATAATAACGAACTCCCTTATAACTGTATTAACATAATAACGAACTCCCTTGTAAAAGTATTCACATAACGATCTCCCTTGTAACTGTATTCACATAATAACGAACTCCCTTGTAACTGTATTCACATAATAACGAACTCCCTTGTAACTGTATTAACATAATAACGAAGTCCTTTGTAACTGTATTCACATAATAACGAACTCCCTTGTAAAAGTATTCACATAACGATCTCCCTTGTAACTGTATTCACATAATAACGAACTCCCTTGTAACTGTATTCACATAATAACGAACTCCCTTATAACTGTATTAACATAACGAACTCCCTTGTAAAAGTATTCACATAACGATCTCCCTTGTAACTGTATTCACATAATAACGAACTCCCTTGTAACTGTATTCACATAATAACGAAGTCCTTTGTAACTGTATTCACATAATAACGAACTCCCTTGTAAAAGTATTCACATAACGATCTCCCTTGTAACTGTATTCACATAATAACGAACTCCCTTGTAACTGTATTCACATAATAACGAACTCCTTGTAACTGTATTAACATAATAACGAACTCCCTTGTAACTGTATTAACATAATAACGAAGTCCTTTGTAACTGTATTCACATAATAACGAACTCCCTTGTAAAAGTATTCACATAACGATCTCCCTTGTAACTGTATTCACATAATAACGAACTTCCTTGTAACTGTATTCACATAATAACGAACTCCCTTGTAACTGTATTAACATAATAACGAAGTCCTTTGTAACTGTATTCACATAATAACGAACTCCCTTGTAAAAGTATTCACATAACGATCTCCCTTGTAACTGTATTCACATAATAACGAACTCCCTTGTAACTGTATTCACATAATAACGAACTCCCTTATAACTGTATTAACATAATAACGAACTCCCTTGTAAAAGTATTCACATAACGATCTCCCTTGTAACTGTATTCACATAATAACGAACTCCCTTGTAACTGTATTCACATAATAACGAACTCCCTTGTAACTGTATTAACATAATAACGAAGTCCTTTGTAACTGTATTCACATAATAACGAACTCCCTTGTAAAAGTATTCACATAACGATCTCCCTTGTAACTGTATTCACATAATAACGAACCCCCTTATAACTGTATTAACATAATAACGAACTCCCTCGTAACTCTATTCACATAATAATGAACTCACTTGTAACTATTTATAGCATAGCCATAGAATTTCTATAAAAGTGTCTGATCATATTTCCTACTTCCTAAATTAGTATTTTCACGGTAAACCAAAATGACTTTTTGAAAATTCGTTTTACAATTACAATCTAAAGTAGAAAAAGACACTACACAACACTTTTGACTAGAAACGGCTTCATTAGCCTTCAACTAAGTAAAGAAATCTGTCTTTTTCTCCAACGTTTTCTGTGTATGGTCTTTGGTTCCCGTATTTTATTTGCTCTCACTGAAGACTCATTAACCTTTTCATATTGGTGAAGGAAAAGGGGACTGACTGTTTCCTCATTAAGCTTTTCATTTTGGTGAAAGGAAAGGAGACTGGACTGTTTCCTCATTAAGCTTTTCATATTGGTGAAGAAAAAGGGGACTGTAACGGTTTCCTCATTAAGCTTTTCATATTGGTGAAGAAAAAGGGGACTGCAATGGTTTCCTCATTAAGCTTTTCGTGTTGGTGAAGGAAAAGGGGACTGCGACGGTTTCCTCATTAAGCTTTTCATATTGGTGAAGAAAAAGGGGACTGCAACGGTTTCCTCATTAAGATTTTCGTGTTGGTGAAGGAAAAGGGGACTTTGACGGTTTCCTCATTAAGCTTTTTGTGTTGGTGAAGGAAAAGGGGACTGCGACGGTTTCCTCATTAAGCTTTTCATATTGGTGAAGAAAAAGGGGACCGCAACGGTTTCCTCATTAAGCTTTTCGTGTTGGTGAAGGAAAAGGGGACTTTGACGGTTTCCTCATTAAGCTTTTCGTGTTGGTGAAGGAAAAGGGGACTGCGACGGTTTCCTCATTAAGCTTTTCATATTGGTGAAGAAAAAGGGGACCGCAACGGTTTCCTCATTAAGCTTTTCGTGTTGGTGAAGAAAAAGGGGACTGCAACGGTTTCCTCATTAAGCTTTTCGTGTTGGTGAAGGAAAAGGGGACTTTGACGGTTTCCTCATTAAGCTTTTCGTGTTGGTGAAGGAAAAGGGGACTGCGACGGTTTCCTCATTAAGCTTTTCATATTGGTGAAGAAAAAGGGGACTGCAACGGTTTCCTCATTAAGCTTTTCATGTTGGTGAAGAAAAAGGGGACCGCAACGGTTTCCTCATTAAGCTTTTCATATTGGTGAAGAAAAAGGGGACCGCAACGGTTTCCTCATTAAGCTTTTCGTGTTGGTGAAGAAAAAGGGGACTTTGACGGTTTCCTCATTAAGCTTTTCGTGTTGGTGAAGGAAAAGGGGACTGCGACGGTTTCCTCATTAAGCTTTTCATATTGGTGAAGAAAAAGGGGACTGCAATGGTTTCCTCATTAAGCTTTTCATATTGGTGAAGAAAAAGGGGACCGCAACGGTTTCCTCATTAAGCTTTTCGTGTTGGTGAAGAAAAAGGGGACTTTGACGGTTTCCTCATTAAGCTTTTCGTGTTGGTGAAGGAAAAGGGGACTGCGACGGTTTCCTCATTAAGCTTTTCGTGTTGGTGAAGGAAAAGGGGACTTTGACGGTTTCCTCATTAAGCTTTTCGTGTTGGTGAAGGAAAAGGGGACTGCGACGGTTTCCTCATTAAGCTTTTCATATTGGTGAAGAAAAAGGGGACTGCAACGGTTTCCTCATTAAGCTTTTCATGTTGGTGAAGAAAAAGGGGACCGCAACGGTTTCCTCATTAAGCTTTTCATATTGGTGAAGAAAAAGGGGACCGCAACGGTTTCCTCATTAAGCTTTTCGTGTTGGTGAAGAAAAAGGGGACTTTGACGGTTTCCTCATTAAGCTTTTCGTGTTGGTGAAGGAAAAGGGGACTGCGACGGTTTCCTCATTAAGCTTTTCATATTGGTGAAGAAAAAGGGGACTGCAACGGTTTCCTCATTAAGCTTTTCATGTTGGTGAAGGAAAAGGGGACTGTGATGGTTTTCTCATTAACCTTTTCGTTTTGGTGAAGGAAAAGGAGATTTTGACAGGTTCCTCATTAACCTTTTCAAGTTGGTGAAATAAAAGGGGACTGCAACAGTTTCCTCATTAACCTTTGCGTTTTGGTGAAGGAAAAGGAGACTTTGACGATTTCCTCATTAACCTTTTCAAGTTGGTGAAGTAAAATGGGACTGCTACGG
>NC_090737.1:6652172-6654672 GCF_036898095.1 Palaemon carinicauda
GTTAATGTATGGGTTGGAAACGTGGGCTCTAACACCGAAAGAGTAAGAAAAGTATGAAGGAATTCTGCATGCGCTTCACCAGCTTTTGCAATGTTATAACTTTCAAGGTATGATGATTCAATTGCATTTCTACTGTCTTGGTAAGAAAATTTCAACTGACCTCGCTTTCTTATGAAATAACGTGCTCGTTAACTAACTGCTGGTGTTTGATTTCAAGGTGTCTCCTCAGTTTTGCAGGATTCAAGCTAATATTAGCCATAACTTGATTGCCTTCAACACATTGTCCATCAGGGGCATTTTCGTCTCCAACTGACATAAAACCAAATTTTATGTTAACTGTCATCAAATTTACACTTCTTTGAATTCCTAATACATGATTTACTAGCTCTTGCGTCACAGAAGCAGAGGCATGTAGTTCATGCAAGGCTTCAATTTCATCACTAGCTGCAACTGGCTGTTCACCAGGCTCACTACACACAGTAGAATCAGTTGTATTATCACCTTGTAACTTCGGTCATAAGGTGTGGTATTTTAGCCAATTTTCCTTCCTAAAAATTTGATAATGCGATGAATAACACAAGAGCTTAGTGCAATACACTTCTCATGAAGTCATACTGGTTGGTTAGCAATACAGAATTGCTACATCATATGCATATAATTATATATTTTTTTTATTATTATTATTTTTTTTTTTTTGGGGGGGGGGGCAACGGAACCCTTGAAATTCCTTCACGGAACCCTGGGGTTCCATGGAACACGATTTGAGAACCACTGGTCCAGACAATATACAGTATATACATCGTCTCGACAATAGACACAAACTCACTTTGTCTAGACAATAGACACGCTTCAACTAGCCAACATACCCCCTTCGACTAGCCAATAGACATCCTAAAGCCAGTAGACACCCTTTGACTAGCCAGTAGACACCTGACGTCTAGCCAATAAATATCCTTCGTATAGTCAATAGACAACATTCGGCTTGCCAATAGACAATAGACACCCCTCGTCTAGCCAAAAGACACCCTTCGTCTAGCTAAGAGACACCCTTCGTCTATCCAATGGCCACTCTTTGTCTAGCCAATAGGCATCCTTCGTCTAGCCAATAGACATTAGACACACACTGTCTCAACAATGGACAATAGACATCCTTTGTCTCGCCAATAGAAAATAGACACCCTTTGCCATGCCAATAGACTATAGACACCCTTCGTCTAGCCAATAGACACCCTTCCTATTGCCATTAGGCAATAGACACCCTTTATCTAGCCAATAGACATCTAGCCAATAGACACCCGATGTCGAGCCAATAAATACCCTTTGTGTAGCCAATAGACACCCTCCTTATTACCAATAGACAATAGGCACCCTTCAGCTCGCCAATAGACACCGTTCGCCTAACCAGTAGATACCCTTCGTCTTGCCAATAGACAATAGACACCCTTCATCTCGCCAATAGACACCCTTCATCTCGCCAATAGACACCCTTCATCTAGCCAATAGACATCTAGCCAGTAGACACCCTTCGTATAGTCAATAGATACCCTCCTTATTACCAATAGACAATAGGCACCCTTCGTCTCTCCAATAGACATCCTTCATCTAGCCAATAGACTCCCTTCTTATTGCTAATAGACAATAGACACCTTTCTTGTTGCTAATAGACAATAGACACCCTTCTTATTGCTGATATACAATAGGCACCCTTCGTCTAGCCAATAGACACCCTTCTTATTGCTAATAGACAAGACACCCTTCGTCTAGCCAATAGACACAATTCTTATTGCTAATAGACAATAGACACCCTTCTTATTGCTAATAGACAATAGACACCTTTCATCTCGCCAATAGACACCCTTCTTATTGCTAATAGACAATAGGCACCCTTCATCTAGCCAATAGACACCCTTCTTATTGCTATTAGACAATAGACACCCTTCGTCTAGCCACTAGACACCCTTGTCTACCCCCCTAGGGTTTATACGAGGCGGGGCTAATGACAGCCATTTTTCTGGCCCGCTTTCCGAAGGGCTGCAAATGTGAGGGATTCATCATCCTTCCGCTTAATACAATTTTCGTCGGAAATAAGCCGGGAAGAAAATCGGTCTGGAACAGGATGAAAAATCGTTCCATCCTCAGCTGGAGGCTTTTGGTGCTGGTAAAGTTGAGGCGATTGAATGTTATTACATATCGTTCGACAATTCTTTTTTTATTGATATCCTTTTTTTTCTATTTTTCAATGATAATTTTAGGGTGTTATCGGCGTTGTCTTGTGTCTGTTTATAGAAGCTTAGTATATCCTTTTTTTTCTTTCATTGATTATTTTAGTGTTATCGGCGTTATCTCCTGCCGGAAATGATTGGTTTAGATTAAAAGATTAATCTATTCATACAAATCTTATTCATCATCTCCTCCTAGGCCTATTGACGCCAAGAGCCTCGGTTATATATCACCATTCGTCTCTATCTTGAGATTTTAATTCAATACTTCTCCATTCATC
>NC_090737.1:6659672-6664672 GCF_036898095.1 Palaemon carinicauda
ACTTGAAAACAGAGGGGGTAACTTGAAACCGGTTTCAAACTACCCCCCCGGTAATCTGAAACCGGTTTCAAGTTACCGGGGGGTAATTTGAAACGGGGGGTAACTTGAATCCTTTACACCGGCACCAAGTTAAGGCTGGCTTCCCCCCCCCCCCCCCTCAATGGCTGGGTTATAATCCCTCCAAAATAAGGTAGTCAATTTGGACACCGAAAATATTAAGAGAAACGAACAGTTCAAATCAATTTCCGTAAAAAAAAAAAAAAAAAAAAAAACCACGAAGGCTAAAATAGTACAAGATTCAGAGAAATATTAAATAATAGTAACAACCTTTCATCAAGGGATTAATTAACTATGTCAGTTGTGATTAGGTGGCAACAGACAGGGTTGTGGTGGCCGATGTGGTAACGTCTTTGACTGGTGAACGCCTGACTGGTGTTAGACTACCGCTCAAACTCGTTAGTTCCTTTGGTCGTTGCAATCTCGCCATCCTTGTGAGCTAAGGATGGAAGTGTTTGGGGGAGCCTATAGGTCTATATGCTGAATCATCAACAGCCATTGCCTGGCCCTCCTTGGTCCTAGCTTTAGTGGAGAGGTGGCTTGGACGCTAATCATATGTATATTATGGTCGGTCTCTATGGCATTGTCCTGCTCAGTAGGGCCTGTTACTGTCCCTTGCCTCTGCCATTCATGAGCGGACTCTAAAACCTTTAATTGAATCATGAGATTGAATAGTAAAAATAGATTTGTAATTGGAGTAATCTATAAAAGAAGTAATTAATAGAGAGTTGGGGAGAGAACATTCATCAATAGGGCAACGAACGCGTTATTAATTTATCCCATATCCAAGGATGGACATCGGAAAGGAATCGTCCAAATAATTATCCGTTTTGAGTAGAAATGAAATAATCCTAAAAGGATAAGTTAAAAGACTTTTAACATACTACATTCATTCATATTTAATGTTAACATAATATATCATTTTTCATGAGATTGCAATATTTGTCCGTTTTGAGTGAAAAAAGAAAAATTCCAAAATGATAAATAGATTTTTAACATACTAAATTCATTCATATTTAATGTTAACACAAGGTATAATTATTCGTGAGATTCCATGGGAAAAAATATACATCATGATATCAATAAAGACATTAGATAATTGGATTATTTATCAGAAAAAAAGCATTTTAACTTGTGATATGTTATTCTGCTGTGATGCCAGAAACCCCTGGATGAATCAATCAATAATTTTTCAAGTTTAAAGTACATTCTGGCACGCCTCTCGTCCGCCATTTTCAGATACTTTTATTTATAGAATTTTATAAACAATTCTCAAGAATTTCACTAGACTAGCAGAAAATACTGATCATGGTTACTAGGGATGTCATAAACTGTGGCTATGTAAATATACAATCTGTAGGTAATAAGACTATTCAAATTCGAGAATTGATAAACGAGAAATATTTAAATATGCGGCCCCGAGACTATATAACAAGCTCCCACGAAATATTCGAATGATTGAAGACATTAAGGCTTTCAAGAGGAAACTGAAGACTTTCTTATTTCACGAGTCTTTTGACAGTGACGATTTAACGTTAAATACTCTGAACGAACAAGGTAAAACGACAGCGGAGGTCCTGTAGAGAGTGGGGTTCCCCTGCTGTATGGGCCCGGAAAAGCAGCCATCAAAGTAAGTAAAGTAAACTGTGTTCAACTAGCATCTTTCTTTATAAAACCGATAACCATCGTTTCTGCCAACTGCAACAACGAAAGAATTAATAATGATCCGATATGTTAACGTCCTTCGATATATTTCCTTATCGTCGTCATCTCCTTCTCCTGGGTATCAACTGTACTTTTAGATGCTCCATGATTATACCCGTTTGATAGTTTTTATCTACCTGTAGTTTTCAACTTTTGATTATAATTTCTCTTTGGGTGGTATGAACAGTTTTATTACGGTAATGATAGTTAAGAAAATGAAACATTTTATCTTAATTTTATATATATATATAATATATGATAAATTTTTGCACATTTAGATGTGTTTTTCATATTCAAATAAGCCATATATTTTTGCTACATTAATGTCTGGGTTCTCTTAACGACCTCGGGATCAAAAGCTCTTGTCTTTGTGTGATTTGGCCTGGGGCTCTGATCCCGAAGTCGTTAAGAGGATCCAGACTTTAATGTAGCAAAAATATATGGCTTATTTGGATATATATATATATATATATATATACATATATATATATATATACTGTATATATATATATATATATATTATATATATATATACATATACTATATATATATATATATACTGTATATATGTATATATATATATATACTATATATATATATATATATATATATATATAGCCTACTGTATATATATATATATATATATATATATATATATATATATATACTATATATATATATATATATATATATAGCGTACTGTATATATGTATATATATATATACTGTATATATATATATATATACATATAGCCTACTGTATATATGTATATATATATATATATATATATATATATATACATATATATGTATATATATATAAATGTATATATATATACATATATATATATATATATATATATATATATATATATATATATATGTATGTATACATATATATATATATATATATATATATATATATATATATATATATATATACATACATATATATACATACATATATATATATATATATATATATATATATATATATATATATATATATGAGAAATAGCCCGTTTTGGACTAGGACCAATTTAATCCCAAACATCAACAATATCATCATCTTTCCGTCCATGGCATTAGCAGGCCTCCCAGGTTCCAGAGGCCCGAATTCCATAAATAATTATCACCATCATCTCTAATCGGATTAGGAAGTATGATCCTCGCCTAATGGAGATATCAGCCAAAGTTTTTAAGTTTGTCCGTCAGTCGTGATAATCCTTCGAATATGGAAAAGTCATATTTTAATCATTTTACTTTCACGTAACGTTGATAGTGGATAAGGCTTTGAGATTTCCAACTCCTACATGTTTGTTGCAGAAAAGCTCTTTAATTTTTAATATTTTAAAGGTTTAAAGGTCGCTCATGAATGGCAGAGGCCAGGGACAGTGACATTGCCCTAGCAAGCAGAACGAATGCCCTAGAGACTGACCACATATTATATGATCAGCGCCCAAGCCCCCTCTCCACCCAAGCTAGGACCAGGAAGGGTCAGGCGATGGCTACTGATGACTCAGCAGATAGACCTATAGGCTCCCCCCAAACTCCCCAAACTTAGCTCGCATGAATAAGGTTGCAGAAACAAAGGCACTAACGAGTCTGAGCGGGACTCGAACCCCCGTCTGGCAAATACCAGGCAGAGACTTTACTAAATAGGCCACAATACGGAAGTGTAAAGCCTGCCTGACACTTGCGCGCATTTTTGCCACGCATTGATGCGCGTCAGTGCGTGCCACTTTGTGGCACGCACTGGTGTTTTTCCCGCACTGTTCACGACCAGTTCACTCCAGTTCGCGCATCGTTCACGCGACGTTCACGCGATGGCACGAATTGGCACGCGTAGTTCACGAGAAGTTCACGACACGTTCACGCGAGTTCCCTCATCATTCCGCATCGTTTCCGCATCGTTTACGCCAGTTCACGCCAGTTCACGAATTGGCCACTCCATATAAAAACGGGGCTTCTCCAACCCGAGGACATTCTTGGATTGGCTTCGGAAGAGACAACAATACTTTCTGTCAGAGACACCATTGCATTGAGGAGAAGAAACGTATCTTTTTCGTTTGTATTTTTTGTTGCCCTTTATTTTTGTTTCAATAAGAAAGCATTTGATTTACATATAAATAGCAGACATAAAATATGTACAAGTATTAAGAAAGCATTTTATTTTAACATTAAAAGCAGCAAACATGAAAAGTTTTTAGGCTGTTGATTTTAAGGTAATAGAGAAAAAAGTGTGTTGAAATAAGAAATAATTTTATTTTTACATTAAAACAGCTAACAGAAAAAATTTGTTTTGCTCTTCATTTTAAGGTAATAAAGAAGAATAAGTATGTTGATGAAATAAAACATCATTTTATTTTTACATTCAAACAGCAAACTTAAAAATTTCTTGGGTTTATTTTTCAGTTCATTTTTATTTAAAACAAAAGTTTTGGGTCTTGATTGGTAATAGAGGAAAATAAGTGTGTGCATGAAATAAGACATCATTTTATTTTTACATTCAAACAGCAAATATAAACAATTATTAGGTTTATATTTTTCTTTCCTTTTCATTATTTTTTTTTCGTTTCCTTTTTGTTTCTCTTCATTATAAAGTTATAGAAATAGTTTGAAATAAGACATCATTTTATTTTTACATTCAAACAGCAAATATAAAAATGTATTAGGTTTATTTTTCTTTCCTTTTCATTAATTTTTTCGTTTCCTTTTTGTTTCTCTTCATTATAAAGTTATAAAAATAGTTTGAAATAAGATATAATTTTTTTTTTCACATTAAAACAGGAAATATGAAAATTTATTAGGTTTATTTTTCTTTCCTTTTCATTATTTTTTTCGTTTCCTTTTTGTTTCTCTTCATTATAAAGTTATAGAAATAGTTTGAAATAAGATATAATTTTGTTTCACATTAAAACAGCAAATATAAAAATTTATTAGGTTTATTTTTCTTTCCTTTTCATTAATTTTTTCGTTTCCTTTTTGTTTCTCTTCATTATAAAGTTATAGAAATAGTTTGAAATAAGATATCATTTTTTTTCACATTAAAACAGCAAATATAAAAATTTATTAGGTTTATTTTTCTTTCCTTTTCATTAATATTTTCGTTTCCTTTTTGTTTCTCTTCATTATAAAGTTCACGCCACTTCCCGCATCGTTCACTCCAGTTCACTCCAGTTCACGCGAGTTCCCGCACTGTTCACTCCAGTTCACTCCAGTTGGCGCATCGTTCACGAC